>NW_024470705.1:189439-261084 GCF_017639515.1 Carcharodon carcharias | reverse complement strand
TCTGCCCCCCTCCTGCCCCCTTCCCCCCTCTGCCCCCCTCCTGCCCCCTTCCCCCCTCTGCCCCCCTCCTGCCCCCTTCCCCCCAGGTTTGTTGCTATCAGTGACCTGTACGAGCCGATTGAAGATGGGACGGAGAGTCAGGTGAGAGCGTCCGGCGGAATTCGGCCCATCATCCTTCTGTCCGTCCGCCAGCTGGAAGCCCCCTCGGGCATCGGGCTGGAGGGAGAGACACCCCACCCCCCCACCCCCACACATCTCCCCAGGGCCCGCCCCCCCCCCCCTCAGAGCCTCAGGACATCCCAAAGCCCCTCGCACGAGCTTCATTTCATTTTATTTTTGCGAACGTGGGTTTTGTTTTGAGGGCAGTCGGAGTTTCACGGGGTGGGGGGTGGGGGGGCTGACAGTACCCACCCACCCCCCCCCCCCCACCCCGCAGCTCAGCCAGGGAGAATAGCTTTAAAACAGGCGATTTAGAGGGGGCCGACTGGATCGCCTTACGGCGAGCCGGCCTAGACGCGATGGGCCGAATGGCCTCCTTCAGTGCGAGTCAAGGGTTTCAGTCCCAAAGCCCCTTTAAGAGACGGGACCTCCCCACCCCCCTTGAGGTCCAGTCCCGAATGCCGCTGCAGTACTCCGGATGACCACAGGGCGGTGCCAACGGTCCACATCTGGGCTGGAGGCTGATCTTAAACAACAATAGCTTGCATTTCTGTAGCAACTTTCGACCGAACAAAATGTCTCCGGGCACTTCACAGGAGAGTTAGGATGTAATCTTTGGACCCCCCCCCCACCCCCCCCCACCCCCTGACCCCCAGCCAGCCAGATAAGGACAGGAGACCAACAGCTATAATGTGGGCACATGTGAAACTGTCCATTCTGGCAGGAAGAATAAAAGAGAAGCTTATTGCCTGAATGGTGAGAGATTGCAGAGCTCGGAGGTGCAGAGGCATCTGGGCGTCCTAGTGCATGAATCACAAAAGGCTCGTATGGAGGTACAGCAAGCCGTTTGGAAAGCTAATAGAATGTTATCGTTTATTGGGAGGGGAGTTGAACACAAGTAGGAAGGTTATGCCTCTTTGTACAGGGCACTGGTGAGACCACATCTGGAGTATTGTGTACAGTGTTGGTCTCCTTATTTAAGGAAGGATGTCAATGCATTGGAAGCCGTTCAGAGAAGGTTGACCAGACTAATACCAGGAATGGGTGGGTTGTCTTATGAGGGAAGGTTGGACAGGTTAGGCTTGTATCTGCTGGAGTTTAGAAGAGTAGGAGGCGAGAAGATCCTGAGGGGTCTTGGACAGGGTGGATGTGCAGAGGATGTTCCCTCTTGTGAGAGCAGCTAGAACAAAGGGGTCGCTGTTTAAAAATAAGGGGTCACTCATTGAAGACAGAGATGAGGAGAAATTATTTCTCTCAGAGGGTCGAGAGACTCTGGAACTCTCTCCCTCCAAATGTGGTGGGAGCAGAGTCTCTGAATATTTTTAAGGCCGAGGTAGAGAGATTCTTGATTAACTGGGGGGGGGGGGGGTAAAAGGTTATCGGGGGTTGGAGGGAATGTGGGGTTGAGGTTATAATCAGGTCAGCCATGATCTGATTGAATGGGGGAGCAGGCTTGAGGGGCTGAATGGCCTCCTCCTGTTCCTGTGTAACAGGCTCGAGAGGGGGGGGTGAATGGGACCTCCTCCTGTTCCTGTGCAACAGGCTCGAGAGGTGGGGGTGAATGGGACCTCCTCCTGTTCCTGTGTAACAGACTCGAGAGGGGCTGAATGGGGCCTCCTCCTGTTTCTGTGTAACAGGCTCGAGAGGGGCTGAATGGGCTCCTCCTGTTCCTGTGCAACAGGCTCGAGAGGGGGGGGTGAATGGGACCTCCTCCTGTTCCTGTGTAACAGGCTCGAGAGGGGGGCTGAATGGCCTCCTCCTGTTCCTGTGTAACAGGCTCGAGAGGGGCTGAATGGGGCCTCCTCCTGTTCCTGTGTAACAGGCTCGAGAGGGGCTGAATGGGGCCTCCTCCTGTTCCTGTGTAACAGGCTCGAGAGGGGCTGAATGGGGCCTCCTCCTGTTCCTGTGTAACAGGCTCGAGGGGGGGGGTGAATGGGACCTCCTCCTGTTCCTGTGTAACAGGCTCGAGAGGGGCTGAGTTGGGCCTCCTCCTGTTCCTGTGTAATAGGCTCGAGAGGGGCTGAATGGCCTCCTCCTGTTCCTGTGCAACAGGCTCGAGAGGGGCTGAATGGCCTCCTCCTGTTCCTGTGCAACAGGCTCGAGAGGGGCTGAATGGCCGCCTCCTGTTCCTGTGTAACAGGCTCGGGGGGAGGCGGGGGGGGGGGAGGCTGAATGGACTTCAACCCGCGGGGGCGTGACATTTCGCGAATGAGAAATCTCTTGACTGACTGTCGTTCTTCCTCCCCTCCTCCTCCTCCTCCTCCTCCCCCTCCCCTCTCTCTTTCTCTCTCTCTCTGTGTGCGGGGCAGGTCTTCGTCTCTCGCTCATATGATGCCACCACTCACTTCGAGACCACGTGTAACGACATCAAGGACATCTACAAGCGCATGACAGGGACCGACTTTGATTTCGAGAACATGAAGCGCAAGAAGAACGACGTCTTTGGAGAGGACGAGCAGTAGCGTGGCCGAGCGTGGGTGACCGGACTCCACCCTGCTCGCGCACACCCCTCCCCTCCCTTTTCCACCTCCGCCCCCCCCGCCCCCCCCCCAACCTCGTCTTCGTCCCTCCCCTCACCCCTTTCCTGTCTTAACTCTCTCCTCCGATAATTATAAACAAGCCGCCTTACTAGAACGGTTACCCTTGAGCGGCTGCTGCTGGGATGCGCTCTTTCCCACCTCCTCCAACCCCCGCCTCCTCTACTCCCTTCCCTCCCCTTCCCTCCTCCCTGGGTGACACACGTTAGAGGGCGGGTTGCGCGAGAGTTAATTTGAGTTTTAAAAGAAATGACGAGCGTGCCCTCCTTTGCCCCTGCCAGGGCAGCTGTTAACCTGATACGGCCAGTGGACTGAAATAAAGAGATCAAACACTCTGCCTGATATATCTTGCTTGCCTCTTTTATTCTCTCTCTCGCGCTCTTATCTCCGCAGCGTAATCTGTTCTGTTCCCCCGGGTGCATCTGTCCGTTGTATTCGTCGCCCGATACTAATTGCCCCTTGAGAAGGTGGTGGGTGAGCTGCCTTCTTGAATCGCTGCAATCCATGTGGTGTAGGTACACCCACCGCGCTGTTAGGGAGGGAGTTCCAGGATTTTGACCCAGTGACAGTGAAGGAACGGCCGATATGTTTCCAAGTCGGGATGGTGAGTGGGACTCGGAGGGGGAACTTGCAGGTGGTGGGTGTTCCCCATGCGTCGAAACTTACAGAATGCTGAAAGGCCTGGATAGAGTGGATGTGGGGAAGATGTTTCCATTAGTAGGAGAGACTATGACCCGAGGGCACAGCCTCAGAGTAAAGGGAAGACCTTTTAGAACAGAGATGAGGAGAAACTTCTTTAGCCAGAGAGTGCTGAATCTATGGAATTCATTCCCACAGAAGGCTGTGGAGGTCGGGTCATTGAGTGTATTTAAGACCGAGATAGATAGGTTCTTGATTGGTAAGGGGGTCAAAGGTTACGGGGAGAAGGCGGGAGAATGGGGTTGAGAAACTTATCAGCCATGATTGAATGGCGTAGCAGACTCAATGGGCCGAATGGCCTAATTTCTGCTCCTGTGTCTTATGGTCTGCTGCCCTTGTCCTTCTAGGTGGCGGGTTTGGGCGGCGCTGTCGAAGGAGCCTTGGCGAGTTGCTGCAGTGCATCTTGTAGATGGTACACACACTGCTGCCCCTGTGCGTCGGTGGTGGAGGGAGTGAATGTTTGTGGATGGGGTGCCCATCAAGCGGGGCTGCTTTGTCCTGGACGGTGTCGAGCTTCTTGAGTGTTGTGGGAGCTGCACTCATCCAGGCAAGTGGGGAGTATCCCATCACACTCCTGACTTGTGCCTCGTAGATGGTGGACAGGCTTTGGGGAGTCAGGAGGTGAGTTACTCGCCGCAGGATTCCCAGCCTCTGACCTGCTCTTGTAGCCACAGTGTTTATATGGCTGGGTCCAGTTCAGTTTCTAGTCAATGGTAACCCCCAGGATGTTGATAGTGGGGGATTCAGTGATGTTAATGCCATTGAACATCAAGGGGCGATGGTTAGATTCTATCTTGTTGGAGATGGTCATTGCCTGGCACTTGTGTGGGGTGACTGTTACTTGCCACTTGTCAGCCCTGAGCCTGGATATTGTCCAGGTCTTGCTGCATTTGGACATGGACTGCGGTAAAGAAGGCAAATGGTATGTTGGCCTTCATAACCAGAGGATTCGAGCACAGGAGCAGGGATGTCTTGCTGCAACTGTACAGGGCCTTGGTGAGACCACACCTGGAATATTGTGTGCAGTTTTGGTCTCCTTATCTGAGGAAGGATGTACTTGCTGTAGAGGGAGTGCAGCAGGAGGTTTACCAGACTGATTCCTGGGATGGTGGGACTGACATATGAGGAGAGATTGAGTCGGTTAGGATTATATTCGCTGGAGTTCAGAAGAATGAGGGGGGATTCTCATAGACGTATAAAATTCTAACAAGACTAGACAGGGTAGATGCAGGAAGGATGTTCCCGATGGTGGGGGGAGTTCAGAACCAGGGGTCACAGTCTGAGGATAGGGGGTAGACCATTTAGGACTGAGATGAGGAGAACTTTCTTCACCCAGAGAGTGATGAGCCTGTGAAATTCACTACCACAGAAAGTAGTTGAGGCCAAAACATTGTATGTTTACAAGAAGGAGTTAGATATAGCTCGGGGAGAAAGGGATCAAAGGGCATGGGGAGAAAGCGGGAGCGGGTTATTGAGTTGGATGATCAGCCATGATCATGATGAATGGGGGAGCAGGCTCGAAGGGCCGAATGGCCTCCTCCTGCTCCTAGTTTCTATGTTTCAGTATCTGAGGAGTTGCGAATGGTGCTGAACATTGTGCAATCATCAGCGAACACCCCCACTTCTGACCTTCCGATGAAAGGAAGGTCATCGATGAAGCAGCTGAAGATGGTTGGGTCTAGGACTCTACCCTGAGGAACTCCTGCAGTGATGTCCTGGAGCTGAGATGACTGACCTCCAACAACCACAACCATCTTTCTTTGTGCTCGGTATGACTCCAACCAGCGGAGATTTTTCCCCCTGATTCCCATTGACTCCAGTTTTGCCAGGGCTCCTTGATGCCACACTCGGTCAAATGCTGCCATGATGTCAAGAGCAGTCACTCTCACCTCACCTCTGGAGTTCAGCTCTTTTGTCCATGTTTGAACCAAGGCTGTAATGAGGTCAGGAGCTGAGTGACCCTGGCGGAACCCAAACTGAGCGTCAGGTTATTGCTAAGCAAGTGCTGCTTGATAGCACTGTGGATGACCCCTTCCATAACTTTACTGATGATGGAGGGTAGACTGATGGGGCGGTAATTGGCCGGGTTGGATTTGTCCTGCTTTATGTGTACAGGACATACCTGGACAATTTTCCACATAGCCGGGTAGATGCCAGTGTTGTAGCTGTACTGGAGCAGCTTGGCTAGGGGCACGGCAGGTTCTGGAGCACAAGTCTGCAGTACTATTGCTGGAATATTGTCAGGGCCCATAGCCTTTGCAGTATCCAGTGCCTTCAGCCATTTCTTGATATCATGTGGAGTGAATCGAATTGGCTGAAGACTGGCATCTGTGATGTTGGGGACCTCTGGAGGAGGCCGAGATGGATCATCCACTCAGCACTTCTGGCTGAAGATTGTAGTAAATGTTTCAGCCTTATCTTGTGCACTGATGTGCTGGGCTCCTCCATCATTGAGGATGGGGATATTTGTGGAGCCTCCTCCTCCAGTGAGCTGTTTAATTGTCCACCACCATTCACGACTGGATGTGGCAGGACTGCAGAGCTTAGATCTGATCCGTTGGTTGGGGGATCACTTAGCTCTGTCTATCACCTGCTGCTTATGCTGTTTGGCACACGAGTAGTCCTGTGTTATAGCTTCACCCAGGTTGACACCTCATTTTTAGGTATGCCTGGTGCTGCTCCTGACATGCTCTCCTGCACTCTTCATTGAACCAGGGTTGACCTCCTGGCTTGATGGTAATGGTAGAGTGGGGGATATGCCGGGACATGAGGTTACAGATTGTGTTCGAGTACAATTCTGCTGCTGCTGCTGTCCCACAGCACCTCATGGATGCCCAGTCTTGAGTTGCTAGATCAGTTTGAAATCTATCCCATTTAGCACAGTGGTGGTGCCACACAACACGATGGAGGGTATTCTCAATGTGAAGGTGGGACTTCGTCTTCACAATGACTGTGCGGTGGTCACTCCTACCGATACTGTCATGGACAGATGCATCTGCAGCAGGCAGGTTGGTGAGGATGAGGTCAAGTATGTTTTTCCCTCTTGTTGGTTCCCTCACCACCTGCTGCAGACTCAGTCCAGCAGCTATGTCCTTTAGGACTCGGCCAGCTCGGTCAGTAGCGATGCTACCGAGCCACTCTTGGTGATGGGCATTGAAGTCCCCACCCAGAGTACATTCTGCACCCTTACCACCCTCAGTGCTTCCTCCAAGTGGTGTTCAACATGGAGGAAGCACTGATTCACCAGCTGAGGGAGGGCGCTACAGGGTGATCAGCAGGAGGTTTCCTTGCCCATGTTTGACCTGATGCCATGAGACTTCATGGGGTCCGGAGTCGATGTTGAGGACTCTCAGGGCAACTCCCTCCCGAGTGTGTATACCACTGCAGGTGGGATGGGACGTACCCAGGGATGGTGGTGTCCTGTAAGCTATGATTCCATGAGGATGATTACGAAAGCTCTCCCAATTTAGTCTCCAGATGTTAGTAAGGAGGTGGACGCCTCTGCAATTGTCGGGTCCGTTCATTTATTGCGTGTTGCGGTTTGTTATAAGGCCAACCACGGCTTACCCGGTCTTGGAGTCACGTGAAAGATTTCCTTCCCTAAAGGGAGGGAAGGAACCAGATGTGTTTTTACGACAATCGTGGTCATTTAATTCCAGATTTTTTTTATTGAATTCAAGTTCGACTGTGGTGGGATTCGAACCCACATCCCCAGGGCGTTACCCTGGAATACCAGTCCAGAGACAATATCACTGCGCCACCTCCGCCCCCTAGTGGTGGTGCCACTACGCATGCGCCAGCAGTCTGGGCGTCGCTTTCTGTACAGATGCCTCCCAGGCGCTTGCGCATAGCGGACCCCTCCCCCCACCTCACTCCGCCAATGCCCCTGCGCAAAGCCGTACAAGCGGCCCGGAACGTTCGCTCCGCCAATGCCCCTGCGCAATGCCGTACAGGCGGCCTGGGACGTTCGCTCCGTCAATGCGCCTGCGCACTGCCGTAAAGGGGAGGGGGGGAACTTTTCCGTACACCAAGCCCGCACCCCCGTGCGCCTGCGCACTGCCGTACAAAACTAGAGGTGGGGCGGGGTATCGACGAGGAGATAGGCCCGCGGGCCCCAGTGCGGCTGCGCGGAGTGGTCGACGCTTCAGTTTGACGGTTTCTCCGGCCGCCGAGTGTTGTTTGCTTTTTCTTTTCCTAAATTCGGTGTTGTTGTTGTTGGTGAGAGGAGAGGCGATGGCGCAGTATAAAGGAGCGGCCAGTGAGGCGGGCCGGGCCATGCAGCTGATGAAGAAACGGGAGAAGCAGCGGGAGCAGCTGCAGCAGCTCAAACAGAAAATCGCCGAGGTGAAGGAAAATGGCGGCGGATTTAAAGGGGCCGCGCTCTCTTAAAGGGGCCGCGCTCTCTTAAAGGGGCCGCGCTCTCTTAAAGGGGCCGCGCTCTCTTAAAGGGGCCGCACTCTTTTATAGGGACCATGCTATCTTAAAGGGACCTCATTCCTAAAGGGACCACGCTCATTTAAATGGACCGCACTCACTCAAAGGGACAGTGCTTTCCTAAGTGGACTGCACTCTCTTAAAGGGACCGTGCTCTCTTAAATGGGCAGCGCTCTCTCAAAGGGACTGCACTCTCCTAAATGGACAGCACTCTCTTACAGGGACCATGCCACTTAAAGGGACCGCACTCTCTCAAAGGGACAGAGATCTCCTAAATGGACAGCGCTGTCTTAAAGGGACAGTGCTCTCCTAAATGGACTGCACTCTCTTAAAAGGACAGTGCTCCCTTAAAGGGACCACGCTCTCCTTAAAGTGACTGCGCCCATCTTAAAGGGACAGTGCTCTCTTTAAAGGGTCCACGCTCTCCTTAAAGCGACTGTGCCCATCTTAAAGGGACTGTGCTGTCTCTAAAGGGTCCACGCTCTCCTTAAAGCAACTGCACCCATCTTGAAGAGACTGTGCTCTCTTAAAGGGACCATGCTGTCCTTATAGGAACAGCTCTCTTTTAGAGGGAGAGTGCTCTCCTTAAAGCGACCATGCCCCCTTAAGGGATTGTGACCTCTTTAAAGTGATTGTGCACCCCCTTAAAGGAATTGCATCCCCTTAAAGGGCTGCAGCCCTCTTAAAGGGATGGCGCTCTCCTAAAGGGTTAGTGCATCATTTTAAAAGGACAGTGCACCCTCTTGAAGGGACCATGCTGCCTCCTGGAAGGGGTTGCATTCCCCCCACAAAGGGTCCACGTTCCCCCCCGAAGGGTCTGTGTCCCCACCCCCCCCCAAAGGATCTGTGTCCCCACCCCCCTCCCGAAGGGTCTGTGTCCCCACCGCCCCTCCCGAAGGGTCTGTGTCCCCACCCCCCACCCCGAAGGACTTATGTCCCCACCCCACCCCGAAGGGTCTGCTCCCCACCCCTCAAAGGACCTATGTCCCCCCCCACCCCACCGAAGGGTCTGCGTCCCCCCCCCCAAAGGGTCTGCTTCCCCCCCCCCCCCCCCGCCCAAAGGACCTATGTCCCCCCCGAAGGGTCTGTGTATCCCCCCC
This sequence comes from Carcharodon carcharias, assembly GCF_017639515.1. Lineage (NCBI taxonomy): Eukaryota > Metazoa > Chordata > Chondrichthyes > Lamniformes > Lamnidae > Carcharodon > Carcharodon carcharias. Next base: position 252,155 of record NW_024470705.1, on the reverse strand, counting down.
GAAGGACTTATGTCCCCCCATGATGGGTCTGCGTCCCCCCCCCGCCCCAAAGGGTCTGCGTCCTGCGCCCCCAAAAGGGTCTGTGGCCCCTGCTTGAAGGGACCCCCCCCCCCCCCTTGTCCACGGACAGAGTTTCTCCCCCACCTTGAAGTGTTTGCCTACTCCCCAATCAAGCAAAGTCCTCCTCCCCCAGCTGAAGGGTCTGTATACCCCTGCCCCTGTGAATGGACTCTGTTCCCCTCCCCGTTGAACAATCAGTGTGCGGGCTCTTCCAGAGATCGCGCTCTCCCAGAGGGAAAGCTCCCACCCGAGGGACTGCACTCTTAAAGGGACCCCTACCCATTTAAATCGACTGCGTACCCTTGAAGGACCGCACCCCCCTCATATTAAAGGGACCATGCTCTGTTAAGGGGCCTGAGCGCCTCTTAAAAGGACTGCACCCCCCTTTAAGTGCCAGAACCCTCTTTCAAAGGACCATGGCCTCCTTAAAAAGGGGTGTCTTGGAGTCAGAACCACCGGGAGGGAGGGGCTAAATCAGATTGCGGGAAGATCGACACCCTGAGAGTGGGAGGGGCCAGCCCGGGTGACATGGGGAGGGAGCTGACTGTGGGGGATGGGGGTGACCGTTTTGGGACGATTGTCTGAGAGGGGAGAGTTAACGCTGTGTTGATTTGAAGAGTTTGCTCTGGCGGGAGCGCAGGCTCAGTGCAGCCAGACTGGAATTCACCAAATGTGCAGCAGCCCACATTGTGTGTGCAGAGTCTGAAGAGACGATCAGTTTACAAATCAATACGTCCTCTGCCCTAACATGAATACTTCCCGTGGTCTAATGCTCATCTTCGAATCCTATCTCTGTAACCTCCTCCAGTCCCTACAACCCTCCCTACCTCTGTAACCTCCTCCAACCCCTACAACCCTCCCTATCTCTGTAACCTCCTCCAGACCCTACAACCCTCCCTATCTCTGTAACCTCCTCCAGGCCCTACAACCCTCCCTATCTCTGTAACCTCCTGCAGCCCCTACACCCCTTCCTATCTCTGTAATCTCCTCCAGCCCCTACAACCCACCCTATCTTTGTAACCTCCTCCAACCCCTACAACCCTCCCTATCTCTGTAAACTCCTCCAGACCCTACAACCCTCCCTATCTCTGTAACCTCCTCCAGGCCCTACAACCCTCCCTATCTCTGTAACCTCCTCCAGGCCCTACAACCCTCCCTATCTCTGTAATCTCCTCTAGTCCCTACACCCCTCCCTATCTCTGTAACTGCCCCCAGTCCCTACCACCCTCCCTATCTCTGCAACCTCCTCCAACCCCTACAACCCTCCCTATCTCTGTAACCTCCTACAGCCCCTACAACCCACCCTATCTCTGTAACCTCCTCCAGTCCCTACAACCATCCCTATCCCTGTAACCTCCTCCAGCTCATACAACCCTCCCTATCTCTGCAACCTCCTCCAGTCCCTCCCTATCTATGCAACCTCTTCCAGCCCTTACAACTCTCCCTATCTCTGTAACCTTCTCCAGCCCCTACAACCCTCCCTATCTCTGTAATCTCCTCCAGTCCCTACACCCCTCCCTATCTCTGTAACCTCCCCCAGTCCCTACCACCCTCCCTATCTCTGCAACCTCCTCCAACCCCTACAACCCTCCCTATCTCTGTAACCTCCTACAACCCTCCCTATCTCTGTAAAATCCTCCAGCCCCTACACCCCTCCCTATCTCTGTAACCTCCTCCAGTTCCTACAACCATCCCTATCCCTGTAAACTCCTCCAGCTCATACAACCCTCCCTATCTCTGCTAACCTCCTCCAGTCCCTACACCTCTCCCTATCTCTGTAACCTCCTCCAGCCCCTCCCTATCTATGCAACCTCTTCCAGCCCTTACAACTCTCCCGATCTCTGTAACCTTCTCCATTCCCTACACACCTCCCTATCTTAGTAACCTCCCCCAGTCCCTACAACCCTCCCTATAGCTGCAACCTCCTCCAGCCCCTACAACCCTCCCTATCTCTATAACCGCCTCCTGTCCCGGCAACCTTCCGTATCCCTGTAACCTCCTCCAGTCCCTACAGCGCTCCCTCTCTCTGTAACCTCCTCCAGTTCCTACAAAGCTCCGTATCTCTGTTACTTCCTCCAGCCCCTACAACCCTCCCTATCTCTGTAATCTCCTCCAGTCCCTACACCCCTCCCTATCTCTGTAACCGCCCCCAGTCCCTACCACCCTCCCTATCTCTGCAACCTCCTCCAATCCCTACAACCCTCCCTATCTCTGTAACCTCCTACAGCCCCTACAACCCACCCTATCTCTGTAACCTCCTCCAGTCCCTACAGCCATCCCTATCCCTGGAACCTCCTCCAGCTCATACAACCCTCCCTATCTCTGCAACCTCCTCCTGTCCCTACGCCTCTCCCTATCTCTGTAACCTCCTCCAGCCCCTCCCTATCTATGCAACCTCTTCCAGCCCTTACAACTCTCCCTATCTCTGTAACCTTCTCCAGCCCCGACAACCCAACCTATCTCTGTAACCTCCTCCAGCCCCTACAACCCACCCTATCTCTGTTACCTCCTCCAGCCCCAACAACCCACCCTATCTCTGTAACCTCCTCCAGACCCTACAACCCTCCCTATCTCTGTAACCTCCTCCAGCCCCTACAGCCCTCATTATCTCTCTAATCTCCTCCAGTACCTACACCCCTCCCTATCTCTGTAATGTCCTCCAGCCCCTACACCCCTCCCGATCTCTGTAACCTCCTCCATTCCCTACACCCCTCCCTATCTCTGTAACCTCCTCCAGCCCCTACACCCCTCCCTATCTCTGTAACCTCCCCCAGTCCCTACAGCCCTCCCTATAGCTGCAACCTCCTCCAGCCCCTACAACCTTCCCTATCTCTGTAACCTCCTCCAGACCCGACAACCCTCCCTATCTCTGTAACCTCCTCCAGCCCCTACAACCCACCCTATCTCTGTAACCTCCTCCAGCCCCTACAACCCTCCCTATCTCTGTAACCTCCTCCAGCCCCTACACCCCTCCCTTTCTCTGTGACCTCTTACAGCCCTCCCTATATCTGCAACCTCCTCCAGCCCCTACAGCCCTCCCTATATCTGCAACCTCCTCCAGCCCCTACACCCCTCCCTATTTCTGTAACCTCCTCCAGCCCCTACAACCCACCCTATCTCTGTAACTTCCTCCAGACCTTACAACCCTCCCTATCTCCGTAACCTCCTCCAGCCCCTACACCCCACCCGATCTCTGTAACCTCCTCCAGCCCCTACAACCCTCCCTATCTCTGTAATCTCCTCCAGTCCCTACACCCCTCCCTATCTCTGTAACCGCCCCCAGTCCCTACCACCCTCCCTATCTCTGCAACCTCCTCCAATCCCTACAACCCTCCCTATCTCTGTAACCTCCTACAGCCCCTACAACCCACCCTATCTCTGTAACCTCCTCCAGTCCCTACAGCCATCCCTATCCCTGGAACCTCCTCCAGCTCATACAACCCTCCCTATCTCTGCAACCTCCTCCAGTCCCTACGCCTCTCCGTATCTCTGTAACCTCCTCCAGCCCCTCCCTATCTATGCAACCTCTTCCAGCCCTTACAACTCTCCCTATCTCTGTAACCTTCTCCAGCCCCGACAACCCAACCTATCTCTGTAACCTCCTCCAGCCCCTACAACCCACCCTATCTCTGTTACCTCCTCCAGCCCCAACAACCCACCCTATCTCTGTAACCTCCTCCAGACCCTACAACCCTCCCTATCTCTGTAACCTCCTCCAGCCCCTACAGCCCTCATTATCTCTCTAATCTCCTCCAGTACCTACACCCCTCCCTATCTCTGTAACCTCCTCCAGCCCCTACACCCCTCCCTATCTCTGTAACCTCCCCCAGTCCCTACAGCCCTCCCTATAGCTGCAACCTTCTCCAGCCCCTACAACCTTCCCTATCTCTGTAACCTCCTCCAGACCCGACAACCCTCCCTATCTCTGTAACCTCCTCCAGCCCCTACAACCCACCCTATCTCTGTAACCTCCTCCAGCCCCTACAACCCTCCCTATCTCTGTAACCTCCTCCAGCCCCTACACCCCTCCCTATCTCTGTGACCTCTTACAGCCCTCCCTATATCTGCAACCTCCTCCAGCCCCTACACCCCTCCCTATTTCTGTAACCTCCTCCAGCCCCTACAACCCACCCTATCTCTGTAACTTCCTCCAGACCTTACAACCCTCCCTATCTCTGTAACCTCCTCCAGCCCCTACAGCCCACCCGATCTCTGTAACCTCCTACAGCCCTCCCTATCTCTGTAATCTCCTCCAGTACCTACACCCCTCCCTATCTCTGTAACCTCCTCCAGCCCCTACACCCCTCCCGATCTCTGTAACCTCCTCCAGTCCCTACAGCCCTCCCTATATCTGCAATCTCCTCCAGCCCCTACAACCTCCCTATCTCTGTAACCTCCTCCAGCCCCTACACCCCTCCATATCTCTGTAAACACCTCCAGCCCCTACAGCCCTCCCTATATCTGCAACCTCCTCCAGCCCCTACAACCTTCCCTATCTCTGTAACCTCCTCCAGACCCTACAACCCTCCCTATCTCTGTAACCTCCTCCAGCCCCTACAGCCCACCCTATCTCTGTAACCTCCTCCAGCCCCTACAACCCTCCCTATCTCTGTAACCTCCTCCAGCCCCTACACCCGTCCCTATCTCTGTGACCTCCACCAGCCCTTACAGCCCTCCCTATATCTGCAACCTCCTCCAGCCCCTACACCCCTCCCTATTTCTGTAACCTCCTCCAGCCCCTACAACCCACCCTATCTCTGTAACTTCCTCCAGACCTTACAACCCTCCCTATCTCCGTAACCTCCTCCAGCCCCTACACACCACCCGATCTCTGTAACCTCCGCCAGCCCCTACAGCCCTCCCTATCTCTGTAATCTCCTCCAGTACCTACACCCCTCCCTATCTCTGTAACCTCCTCCAGCCCCTACACCCCTCCCGATCTCTGTAACCTCCTCCATTCCCTACACCCCTCCCTATCTCTGTAAACTCCTCCAGCCCCTACACCCCTCCCTATCTCTGTAACCTCCCCCAGTCCCTACACCCCTCCCTATATCTGCAATCTCCTCCAGCCCCTACAACCTCCCTATCTCTGTAACCTCCTACACCCCTCCATATCTCTGTAAACTCCTCCAGCCCCTACAGCCCTCCCTATATCTGCAACCTCCTCCAGCCCCTACACCACTCCCTATCTCTGTAAGCTCCTCCAGCCCCGACACCCCTCCATATCTCTGTAACCTCCTCCAGCCCCTACACCCCTCCTTATCTCTGTAACCACCCCCAGTCCCTACAACCCTCCCTATCTCCGTAACCTCCTCCAGCCCCTACACCCCTCCCGATCTCGGTAACCTCCTCCAGCCCCTACAGCCCTCCCTATCTCTGTAATCTCCTCCAGTACCTACACCCCTCCCTATCTCTGTAACCTCCCCCAGCCCCTACACCCCTCCCTATCTCTGTAACCTCCCCCAGTCCCTACAGCCCTCCCTATATCTGCAATCTCCTCCAGCCCCTACAACCTCCCTATCTCTGTAACCTCCTCCAGCCCCTACACCCCTCCCTATCTCTGTAACCTCCTTCAGCCCCTACACCCCTTCCTATCTCTGTAACCTCCTCCAGCCCCTACAACCCACCCTATCTTTGTAACCTCCTCCAACCCCTACAACCCTCCCTATCTCTGTAACCTCCTCCAGCCCCTACAACCCACCCTATCTCTGTAACCTCCTCCAGACCCTACAACCCTCCCTATCTCTGTAACCTCCACCAGCCCCTACAGCCCTCCCTATCTCTGTAATCTCCTCCAGCCCCTACAACCCTCCCTATCTCTGTAAACTCCACCTGCCCCTACTACTGACCCTATCTCTGTAACCTACTGCAACCCCTACAACACCCCCTATCTCTGTAACCTCCCCCAGTCCCTACAGCGCTCCGTATCTCTGTAACCTCCTCCAGCCCCTACACCCCTCCCGATCTCTGTAACCTCCTCCATTCCCTACACACCTCCCTATCTCTGTAACCTCCCCCAGTCCCTACAACCCTCCCTATATCTGCAACCTCCTCCAGCCCCTACAACCCTCCCTATCTCTATAACCGCCTCCAGTCCCTACACCCCTCCCTATCTCTGTAACCTCCCCCAGTCCCTACAGCCCTCCCTATAGCTGCAACCTCCTCCAGCCCCTACAACCTTCCCTATCTCTGTAACCTCCTCCAGACCCGACAACCCTCCCTATCTCTGTAACCTCCTCCAGCCCCTACAACCCACCCTATCTCTGTAACCTCCTCCAGCCCCTACAACCCTCCCTATCTCTGTAACCTCCTCCAGCCCCTACACCCTTCCCTATCTCTGTGACCTCTTACAGCCCTCCCTATATCTGCAACCTCCTCCAGCCCCTACACCCCTCCCTATCTCTGTAACCTCCTCCAGCCCCTACAACCCACCCTATCTCTGTAACCTCCTCCAGACCGTACAACTCTCCCTATCTCTGTAATCTCCTCCAGCCCCTACAACGCTCCCTATCTCTGTAAACTCCTCCTGCCCCTACTACTGACCCTATCTCTGTAACCTACTGCAACCCCTACAACACCCCCTATCTCTGTAACCTCCCCCAGTCCCTACAGCGCTCCCTATCTCTGTAACCTCCTCCAGCCCCTACACCCCTCCCGATCTCTGTAACCTCCTCCATTCCCTAAGCACGTCCCTATCTCTGTAACCTCCCCCAGTCCCTACAACCCTCCCTATATCTGCAACCTCCTCCAGCCCCTACAACCCTCCCTATCTTTATAACCGCCTCCAGTCCCTACACTCCTCCCTATCTCTGTAACCTCCTCCAGCCCCTACACCCCTCCCTATCTCTGTAACCTCCTCCAGCTCCTACACCCCTTACTATCTCTGTAACCTACTGCAACTCCTACAACACCCCCTATCCCTGTAACCTCCCCCAGTCCCTACAGCGCTCCCTATCTCTGTAACCTCCTCCAGCCCCTACACCCCTCCCGATTTCTGTAACCTCCTCCAGCCCCTACAGCCCTCCCTATCTCTGTAATCTCCTCCAGTACCTACACCCCTCCCTATCTCTGTAACCTCCCCCAGTCCCTACCACCCTCCCTATCTCTGCAACCTCCTCCAACCCCTACAACCCTCCCTATCTCTGTAACCTCCTACAACCCTCCCTATCTCTGTAAAATCCTCCAGCCCCTACACCCCTCCCTATCTCTGTAACCTCCTCCAGCCCCTACACCCGTCCCTATCTCTGTGACCTCCACCAGCCCTTACAGCCCTCCCTATATCTGCAACCTCCTCCAGCCCCTACACCCCTCCCTATTTCTGTAACCTCCTCCAGCCCCTACAACCCACCCTATCTCTGTAACTTCCTCCAGACCTTACAACCCTCCCTATCTCCGTAACCTCCTCCAGCCCCTACACACCACCCGATCTCTGTAACCTCCGCCAGCCCCTACAGCCCTCCCTATCTCTGTAATCTCCTCCAGTACCTACACCCCTCCCTATCTCTGTAACCTCCTCCAGCCCCTACACCCCTCCCGATCTCTGTAACCTCCTCCATTCCCTACACCCCTCCCTATCTCTGTAAACTCCTCCAGCCCCTACACCCCTCCCTATCTCTGTAACCTCCCCCAGTCCCTACACCCCTCCCTATATCTGCAATCTCCTCCAGCCCCTACAACCTCCCTATCTCTGTAACCTCCTACACCCCTCCATATCTCTGTAAACTCCTCCAGCCCCTACAGCCCTCCCTATATCTGCAACCTCCTCCAGCCCCTACACCACTCCCTATCTCTGTAAGCTCCTCCAGCCCCGACACCCCTCCATATCTCTGTAACCTCCTCCAGCCCCTACACCCCTCCTTATCTCTGTAACCACCCCCAGTCCCTACAACCCTCCCTATCTCCGTAACCTCCTCCAGCCCCTACACCCCTCCCGATCTCGGTAACCTCCTCCAGCCCCTACAGCCCTCCCTATCTCTGTAATCTCCTCCAGTACCTACACCCCTCCCTATCTCTGTAACCTCCCCCAGCCCCTACACCCCTCCCTATCTCTGTAACCTCCCCCAGTCCCTACAGCCCTCCCTATATCTGCAATCTCCTCCAGCCCCTACAACCTCCCTATCTCTGTAACCTCCTCCAGCCCCTACACCCCTCCCTATCTCTGTAACCTCCTTCAGCCCCTACACCCCTTCCTATCTCTGTAACCTCCTCCAGCCCCTACAACCCACCCTATCTTTGTAACCTCCTCCAACCCCTACAACCCTCCCTATCTCTGTAACCTCCTCCAGCCCCTACAACCCACCCTATCTCTGTAACCTCCTCCAGACCCTACAACCCTCCCTATCTCTGTAACCTCCACCAGCCCCTACAGCCCTCCCTATCTCTGCAACCTCCTCCAGCCCCTACACCCCTCCCTATCTCTGTAACCTCCTCCAGCCCCTACAACCCACCCTATCTCTGTAACCTCCTCCAGACCGTACAACTCTCCCTATCTCTGTAATCTCCTCCAGCCCCTACAACGCTCCCTATCTCTGTAAACTCCTCCTGCCCCTACTACTGACCCTATCTCTGTAACCTACTGCAACCCCTACAACACCCCCTATCTCTGTAACCTCCCCCAGTCCCTACAGCGCTCCCTATCTCTGTAACCTCCTCCAGCCCCTACACCCCTCCCGATCTCTGTAACCTCCTCCATTCCCTAAGCACGTCCCTATCTCTGTAACCTCCCCCAGTCCCTACAACCCTCCCTATATCTGCAACCTCCTCCAGCCCCTACAACCCTCCCTATCTTTATAACCGCCTCCAGTCCCTACACTCCTCCCTATCTCTGTAACCTCCTCCAGCCCCTACACCCCTCCCTATCTCTGTAACCTCCTCCAGCTCCTACACCCCTTACTATCTCTGTAACCTACTGCAACTCCTACAACACCCCCTATCCCTGTAACCTCCCCCAGTCCCTACAGCGCTCCCTATCTCTGTAACCTCCTCCAGCCCCTACACCCCTCCCGATTTCTGTAACCTCCTCCAGCCCCTACAGCCCTCCCTATCTCTGTAATCTCCTCCAGTACCTACACCCCTCCCTATCTCTGTAACCTCCCCCAGTCCCTACCACCCTCCCTATCTCTGCAACCTCCTCCAACCCCTACAACCCTCCCTATCTCTGTAACCTCCTACAACCCTCCCTATCTCTGTAAAATCCTCCAGCCCCTACACCCCTCCCTATCTCTGTAACCTCCTCCAGCCCCTACACCCGTCCCTATCTCTGTGACCTCCACCAGCCCTTACAGCCCTCCCTATATCTGCAACCTCCTCCAGCCCCTACACCCCTCCCTATTTCTGTAACCTCCTCCAGCCCCTACAACCCACCCTATCTCTGTAACTTCCTCCAGACCTTACAACCCTCCCTATCTCCGTAACCTCCTCCAGCCCCTACACACCACCCGATCTCTGTAACCTCCGCCAGCCCCTACAGCCCTCCCTATCTCTGTAATCTCCTCCAGTACCTACACCCCTCCCTATCTCTGTAACCTCCTCCAGCCCCTACACCCCTCCCGATCTCTGTAACCTCCTCCATTCCCTACACCCCTCCCTATCTCTGTAAACTCCTCCAGCCCCTACACCCCTCCCTATCTCTGTAACCTCCCCCAGTCCCTACACCCCTCCCTATATCTGCAATCTCCTCCAGCCCCTACAACCTCCCTATCTCTGTAACCTCCTACACCCCTCCATATCTCTGTAAACTCCTCCAGCCCCTACAGCCCTCCCTATATCTGCAACCTCCTCCAGCCCCTACACCACTCCCTATCTCTGTAAGCTCCTCCAGCCCCGACACCCCTCCATATCTCTGTAACCTCCTCCAGCCCCTACACCCCTCCTTATCTCTGTAACCACCCCCAGTCCCTACAACCCTCCCTATCTCCGTAACCTCCTCCAGCCCCTACACCCCTCCCGATCTCGGTAACCTCCTCCAGCCCCTACAGCCCTCCCTATCTCTGTAATCTCCTCCAGTACCTACACCCCTCCCTATCTCTGTAACCTCCCCCAGCCCCTACACCCCTCCCTATCTCTGTAACCTCCCCCAGTCCCTACAGCCCTCCCTATATCTGCAATCTCCTCCAGCCCCTACAACCTCCCTATCTCTGTAACCTCCTCCAGCCCCTACACCCCTCCCTATCTCTGTAACCTCCTTCAGCCCCTACACCCCTTCCTATCTCTGTAACCTCCTCCAGCCCCTACAACCCACCCTATCTTTGTAACCTCCTCCAACCCCTACAACCCTCCCTATCTCTGTAACCTCCTCCAGCCCCTACAACCCACCCTATCTCTGTAACCTCCTCCAGACCCTACAACCCTCCCTATCTCTGTAACCTCCACCAGCCCCTACAGCCCTCCCTATCTCTGTAATCTCCTCCAGCCCCTACAACCCTCCCTATCTCTGTAAACTCCACCTGCCCCTACTACTGACCCTATCTCTGTAACCTACTGCAACCCCTACAACACCCCCTATCTCTGTAACCTCCCCCAGTCCCTACAGCGCTCCGTATCTCTGTAACCTCCTCCAGCCCCTACACCCCTCCCGATCTCTGTAACCTCCTCCATTCCCTACACACCTCCCTATCTCTGTAACCTCCCCCAGTCCCTACAACCCTCCCTATATCTGCAACCTCCTCCAGCCCCTACAACCCTCCCTATCTCTATAACCGCCTCCAGTCCCTACACCCCTCCCTATCTCTGTAACCTCCCCCAGTCCCTACAGCCCTCCCTATAGCTGCAACCTCCTCCAGCCCCTACAACCTTCCCTATCTCTGTAACCTCCTCCAGACCCGACAACCCTCCCTATCTCTGTAACCTCCTCCAGCCCCTACAACCCACCCTATCTCTGTAACCTCCTCCAGCCCCTACAACCCTCCCTATCTCTGTAACCTCCTCCAGCCCCTACACCCTTCCCTATCTCTGTGACCTCTTACAGCCCTCCCTATATCTGCAACCTCCTCCAGCCCCTACACCCCTCCCTATCTCTGTAACCTCCTCCAGCCCCTACAACCCACCCTATCTCTGTAACCTCCTCCAGACCGTACAACTCTCCCTATCTCTGTAATCTCCTCCAGCCCCTACAACGCTCCCTATCTCTGTAAACTCCTCCTGCCCCTACTACTGACCCTATCTCTGTAACCTACTGCAACCCCTACAACACCCCCTATCTCTGTAACCTCCCCCAGTCCCTACAGCGCTCCCTATCTCTGTAACCTCCTCCAGCCCCTACACCCCTCCCGATCTCTGTAACCTCCTCCATTCCCTAAGCACGTCCCTATCTCTGTAACCTCCCCCAGTCCCTACAACCCTCCCTATATCTGCAACCTCCTCCAGCCCCTACAACCCTCCCTATCTTTATAACCGCCTCCAGTCCCTACACTCCTCCCTATCTCTGTAACCTCCTCCAGCCCCTACACCCCTCCCTATCTCTGTAACCTCCTCCAGCTCCTACACCCCTTACTATCTCTGTAACCTACTGCAACTCCTACAACACCCCCTATCCCTGTAACCTCCCCCAGTCCCTACAGCGCTCCCTATCTCTGTAACCTCCTCCAGCCCCTACACCCCTCCCGATTTCTGTAACCTCCTCCAGCCCCTACAGCCCTCCCTATCTCTGTAATCTCCTCCAGTACCTACACCCCTCCCTATCTCTGTAACCTCCCCCAGCCCCTACACCCCTCCCTATCTCTGTAACCTCCCCCAGTCCCTACAGCCCTCCCTATATCTGCAATCTCCTCCAGCCCCTACAACCTCCCTATCTCTGTAACCTCCTCCAGCCCCTACACCCCTCCATATCTCTGTAAACTCCTCCAGCCCCTACAGCCCTCCCTATATCTGTAACCTTCTCCAGCCCCTACAACCCACCCTATCTTTGTAACCTCCTCCAACCCCTACAACCCTCCCTATCTCTGTAACCTCCTCCAGCCCCTACAACCCACCCTATCTCTGTAACCTCCTCCAGACCCTACAACCCTCCCTATCTCTGTACCCTCCACCAGCCCCTACAGCCCTCCCTATCTCTGTAATCTCCTCCAGCCCCTACAACGCTCCCTATCTCTGTAAACTCCTCCTGCCCCTACTACTGACCCTATCTCTGTAACCTACTGCAACCCCTACAACAACCCCTATCTCTGCAACCTCCCCCAGTCCCTACAGCGCTCCCTATCTCTGTAACCTCCTCCAGCCCCTACACCCCTCCCGATCTCTGTAACCTCCTCCATTCCCTACACACGTCCCTATCTCTGTAACCTCCCCCAGTCCCTACAACCCTCCCTATATCTGCAACCTCATCCAGCCCCTACAACCCTCCCTATCTTTATAACCGCCTCCAGTCCCAACACTCCTCCCTATCTCTGTAACCTCCTCCAGCCCCTACACCCCTCCCTATCTCTGTAACCTCCTTCAGCCCCTACACCCCTTCCTATCTCTGTAACCTCCTCCAGCCCCTACAACCCACCCTATCTTTGTAACCTCCTCCAACCCCTACAACCCTCCCTATCTCTGTAACCTCCTCCAGCCCCTACAACCCACCCTATCTCTGTAACCTCCTCCAGACCCTACAACCCTCCCTATCTCTGTAACCTCCACCAGCCCCTACAGCCCTCCCTATCTCTGTAATCTCCTCCAGCCCCTACAACCCTCCCTATCTCTGTAAACTCCACCTGCCCCTACTACTGACCCTATCTCTGTAACCTACTGCAACCCCTACAACACCCCCTATCTCTATAACCTCCCCCAGTCCCTACAGCGCTCCGTATCTCTGTAACCTCCTCCAGCCCCTACACCCCTCCCGATCTCTGTAACCTCCTCCATTCCCTACACACCTCCCTATCTCTGTTACCTCCCCCAGTCCCTACAACCCTCCCTATATCTGCAACCTCCTCCAGCCCCTACAACCCTCCCTATCTCTATAACCGCCTCCAGTCCCTACACCCCTCCCTATCTCTGTAACCTCCCCCAGTCCCTACAGCCCTCCCTATAGCTGCAACCTCCTCCAGCCCCTACAACCTTCCCTATCTCTGTAACCTCCTCCAGACCCGACAACCCTCCCTATCTCTGTAACCTCCTCCAGCCCCTACAACCCACCCTATCTCTGTAACCTCCTCCAGCCCCTACAACCCTCCCTATCTCTGTAACCTCCTCCAGTCCCTACACCCTTCCCTATCTCTGTGACCTCTTACAGCCCTCCCTATATCTGCAACCTCCTCCAGCCCCTACACCCCTCCCTATCTCTGTAACCTCCTCCAGCCCCTACAACCCACCCTATCTCTGTAACCTCCTCCAGACCGTACAACTCTCCCTATCTCTGTAATCTCCTCCAGCCCCTACAACGCTCCCTATCTCTGTAAACTCCTCCTGCCCCTACTACTGACCCTATCTCTGTAACCTACTGCAACCCCTACAACACCCCCTATCTCTGTAACCTCCCCCAGTCCCTACAGCGCTCCCTATCTCTGTAACCTCCTCCAGCCCCTACACCCCTCCCGATCTCTGTAACCTCCTCCATTCCCTAAACACGTCCCTATCTCTGTAACCTCCCCCAGTCCCTACAACCCTCCCTATATCTGCAACCTCCTCCAGCCCCTACAACCCTACCTATCTTTATAACCGCCTCCAGTCCCTACACTCCTCCCTATCTCTGTAACCTCCTCCAGCCCCTACACCCCTCCCTATCTCTGTAACCTCCTCCAGCCCCTACACCCCTTACTATCTCTGTAACCTACTGCAACCCCTACAACACCCCCTATCTCTGTAACCTCCCCCAGTCCCTACAGCGCTCCCTATCTCTGTAACCTCCTCCAGCCCCTACACCCCTCCCGATCTCTGTAACCTCCTCCATTCCCTACACACCTCCCTATCTCTGTAACCTCCCCCAGTCCCTACAACCCTCCCTATATCTGCAACCTCCTCCAGCCCCTACAACCCTCCCTATCTCTATAACCGCCTCCAGTCCCTACACCCCTCCCTATCTCTGTAACCTCCTCCAGCACCTACAACCCTCCCTATCTCTGTAACCTCCTCCTGTCCCGGCAACCTTCCGTATCCCTGTAACCTCCTCCAGTCCCTACAGCGCTCCCTATCTCTGTAACCTCCTCCAGTTCCTACAAAGCTCCGTATCTCTGTTACTTCCTCCAGCCCCTACAACCCTCCATATCTCTGTAATCTCCTCCAGTCCCTACACCCCTCCCTATCTCTGTAACCTCCTACAGCCCCTACAACCCACCCTATCTCTGTAACCTCCTACAACCCTCCCTATCTCTGTAACCTCCTCCAGCCCCTACACCCCTCCCTATCTCTGTAACCTCCTCCAGTCCCTACAACCATCCCTATCCCTGTAACCTCCTCCAGCTCATACAACCCTCCCTATCTCTGTAACCTCCTCCAGCCCCTCCCTATCTATGCAACCTCTTCCAGCCCTTACAACTCTCCCTATCTCTGTAACCTTCTCCAGCCCCTACAACCCACCCTATCTCTGTAACCTCCTCCAGCCCTTACAGCCCTCCCTATATCTGTAACCTCCTCCAGCCCCTACACCCCTCCCTATTTCTGTAACGTCCTCCAGCCCCTACACCCCTCCATATCTCTGTAACCTCCTCCAGCCCCTATGCCCCTTCATATCTCTGTAACCTCCTCCAACCCCTACAACCCACCCTATCTCTGTAACCTCCTCCAGACCCTACAAGCCTCCCTATCTCTGTAACCCCCTCCAGCCCCTACACCCCTCCTTATCTCTGTAACCACCCCCAGTCCCTACAGCCCTCCCTATATCTGCAACCTCCTCCAGCCCCTACAACCCTCCCTATCTCTGTAACCTCCTCCTGCCCCTACACCCCTCCATATCTCTGTAACCTCCTCCAGCCCCTACACCCCTCCCTATCTCTGTAACCTCCTCCAGTCCCTACAACCATCCCTATCCCTGTAACCTCCTCCAGCTCATAAAACCCTCCCTATCTCTGCAACCTCCTCCAGTCCCTACACCTCTCCCTATCTCTGTAACCTCCTCCAGCCCCTCCCTATCTATGCAACCTCTTCCAGCCCTTACAACTCTCCCTATCTCTGTAACCTTCTCCATTCCCTACACACCTCCCTATCTCTGTAACCTCCCCCAGTCCCTACAACCCTCCCTATAGCTGCAACCTCCTCCAGCCCCTACAACCCTCCCTATCTCTATAACCGCCTCCAGTCCCTACACCCCTCCCTATCTCTGTAACCTCCTCCAGCACCTACAACCCTCCCTATCTCTGTAACCTCCTCCTGTCCCGGCAACCTTCCGTATCCCTGTAACCTCCTCCAGTCCCTACAGCGCTCCCTATCTCTGTAACCTCCTACAGCCCCTCCCTATCTATGCAACCTCTTCCAGCCCTTACAACTCTCCCTATCTCTGTAACCTTCTCCATTCCCTACACACCTCCCTATCTCTGCAACCTCCCCCAGTCCCTACAACCCTCCCTATAGCTGCAACCTCCTCCAGTCCCTACACCCCTCCCTATCTCTGTAACCGCCCCCAGTCCCTACCACCCTCCCTATCTCTGCAACCTCCTCCAACCCCTACAACCCTCCCTATCTCTGTAACCTCCTACAGCCCCTACAACCCACCCTATCTCTGTAACCTCCTACAACCCTCCCTATCTCTGTAACGTCCTCCAGCCCCTACACCCCTCCCTATCTCGGTAACCTCCTCCAGTCCCTACACCCCTCCCTATCTCTGTAACCTCCTCCAGCCCCTACACCCCTCCCGATCTCTGTAACCTCCTCCATTCCCTAAACACGTCCCTATCTCTGTAACCTCCCCCAGTCCCTACAACCCTCCCTATATCTGCAACCTCCTCCAGCCCCTACAACTCTCCCTATCTTTATAACCGCCTCCAGTCCCTACACTCCTCCCTATCTCTGTAACCTCCTCCAGCCCCTACACCCCTCCCTATCTCTGTAACCTCCTCCAGCCCCTACACCCCTTACTATCTCTGTAACCTACTGCAACTCCTACAACACCCCCTATCCCTGTAACCTCCCCCAGTCCCTACAGCGCTCCCTATCTCTGTAACCTCCTCCAGCCCCTACACCCCTCCCGATTTCTGTAACCTCCCCCAGCCCCTACACCCCTCCCTATCTCTGTAACCTCCCCCAGTCCCTACAGCCCTCCCTATATCTGCAATCTCCTCCAGCCCCTACAACCTCCCTATCTCTGTAACCTCCTCCAGCCCCTACACCCCTCCATATCTCTGTAAACTCCTCCAGCCCCTACAGCCCTCCCTATATCTGTAACCTTCTCCAGCCCCTACAACCCACCCTATCTTTGTAACCTCCTCCAACCCCTACAACCCTCCCTATCTCTGTAACCTCCTCCAGCCCCTACAACCCACCCTATCTCTGTAACCTCCTCCAGACCCTACAACCCTCCCTATCTCTGTACCCTCCACCAGCCCCTACAGCCCTCCCTATCTCTGTAATCTCCTCCAGCCCCTACAACGCTCCCTATCTCTGTAAACTCCTCCTGCCCCTACTACTGACCCTATCTCTGTAACCTACTGCAACCCCTACAACAACCCCTATCTCTGCAACCTCCCCCAGTCCCTACAGCGCTCCCTATCTCTGTAACCTCCTCCAGCCCCTACACCCCTCCCGATCTCTGTAACCTCCTCCATTCCCTACACACGTCCCTATCTCTGTAACCTCCCCCAGTCCCTACAACCCTCCCTATATCTGCAACCTCCTCCAGCCCCTACAACCCTCCCTATCTTTATAACCGCCTCCAGTCCCAACACTCCTCCCTATCTCTGTAACCTCCTCCAGCCCCTACACCCCTCCCTATCTCTGTAACCTCCTTCAGCCCCTACACCCCTTCCTATCTCTGTAACCTCCTCCAGCCCCTACAACCCACCCTATCTTTGTAACCTCCTCCAACCCCTACAACCCTCCCTATCTCTGTAACCTCCTCCAGCCCCTACAACCCACCATATCTCTGTAATCTCCTCCAGACCCTACAACCCTCCCTATCTCTGTAACCTCCACCAGCCCCTACAGCCCTCCCTATCTCTGTAATCTCCTCCAGCCCCTACAACCCTCCCTATCTCTGTAAACTCCACCTGCCCCTACTACTGACCCTATCTCTGTAACCTACTGCAACCCCTACAACACCCCCTATCTCTGTAACCTCCCCCAGTCCCTACAGCGCTCCGTATCTCTGTAACCTCCTCCAGCCCCTACACCCCTCCCGATCTCTGTAACCTCCTCCATTCCCTACACACCTCCCTATCTCTGTAACCTCCCCCAGTCCCTACAACCCTCCCTATATCTGCAACCTCCTCCAGCCCCTACAACCCTCCCTATCTCTATAACCGCCTCCAGTCCCTACACCCCTCCCTATCTCTGTAACCTCCCCCAGTCCCTACAGCCCTCCCTATAGCTGCAACCTCCTCCAGCCCCTACAACCTTCCCTATCTCTGTAACCTCCTCCAGACCCGACAACCCTCCCTATCTCTGTAACCTCCTCCAGCCCCTACAACCCACCCTATCTCTGTAACCTCCTCCAGCCCCTACAACCCTCCCTATCTCTGTAACCTCCTCCAGCCCCTACACCCTTCCCTATCTCTGTGACCTCTTACAGCCCTCCCTATATCTGCAACCTCCTCCAGCCCCTACACCCCTCCCTATCTCTGTAACCTCCTCCAGCCCCTACAACCCACCCTATCTCTGTAACCTCCTCCAGACCGTACAACTCTCCCTATCTCTGTAATCTCCTCCAGCCCCTACAACGCTCCCTATCTCTGTAAACTCCTCCTGCCCCTACTACTGACCCTATCTCTGTAACCTACTGCAACCCCTACAACACCCCCTATCTCTGTAACCTCCCCCAGTCCCTACAGCGCTCCCTATCTCTGTAACCTCCTCCAGCCCCTACACCCCTCCCGATCTCTGTAACCTCCTCCATTCCCTAAACACGTCCCTATCTCTGTAACCTCTCCCAGTCCCTACAACCCTCCCTATATCTGCAACCTCCTCCAGCCCCTACAACCCTACCTATCTTTATAACCGCCTCCAGTCCCTACACTCCTCCCTATCTCTGTAACCTCCTCCAGCCCCTACACCCCTCCCTATCTCTGTAACCTCCTCCAGCCCCTACACCCCTTACTATCTCTGTAACCTACTGCAACCCCTACAACACCCCCTATCTCTGTAACCTCCCCCAGTCCCTACAGCGCTCCCTATCTCTGTAACCTCCTCCAGCCCCTACACCCCTCCCGATCTCTGTAACCTCCTCCATTCCCTACACACCTCCCTATCTCTGTAACCTCCCCCAGTCCCTACAACCCTCCCTATATCTGCAACCTCCTCCAGCCCCTACAACCCTCCCATCTCTATAACCGCCTCCAGTCCCTACACCCCTCCCTATCTCTGTAACCTCCTCCAGCACCTACAACCCTCCCTATCTCTGTAACCTCCTCCTGTCCCGGCAACCTTCCGTATCCCTGTAACCTCCTCCAGTCCCTACAGCGCTCCCTATCTCTGTAACCTCCTCCAGTTCCTACAAAGCTCCGTATCTCTGTTACTTCCTCCAGCCCCTACAACCCTCCCTATCTCTGTAATCTCCTCCAGTCCCTACACCCCTCCCTATCTCTGTAACCTCCTACAGCCCCTACAACCCACCCTATCTCTGTAACCTCCTACAACCCTCCCTATCTCTGTAACCTCCTCCAGCCCCTACACCCCTCCCTATCTCTGTAACCTCCTCCAGTCCCTACAACCATCCCTATCCCTGTAACCTCCTCCAGCTCATACAACCCTCCCTATCTCTGTAACCTCCTCCAGCCCCTCCCTATCTATGCAACCTCTTCCAGCCCTTACAACTCTCCCTATCTCTGTAACCTTCTCCAGCCCCTACAACCCACCCTATCTCTGTAACCTCCTCCAGCCCTTACAGCCCTCCCTATATCTGTAACCTCCTCCAGCCCCTACACCCCTCCCTATTTCTGTAACGTCCTCCAGCCCCTACACCCCTCCATATCTCTGTAACCTCCTCCAGCCCCTATACCCCTTCATATCTCTGTAACCTCCTCCAACCCCTACAACCCACCCTATCTCTGTAACCTCCTCCAGACCCTACAAGCCTCCCTATCTCTGTAACCCCCTCCAGCCCCTACACCCCTCCTTATCTCTGTAATCACCCCCAGTCCCTACAGCCCTCCCTATATCTGCAACCTCCTCCAGCCCCTACAACCCTCCCTATCTCTGTAACCTCCTCCTGCCCCTACACCCCTCCATATCTCTGTAACCTCCTCCAGCCCCTACACCCCTCCCTATCTCTGTAACCTCCTCCAGTCCCTACAACCATCCCTATCCCTGTAACCTCCTCCAGCTCATAAAACCCTCCCTATCTCTGCAACCTCCTCCAGTCCCTACACCTCTCCCTATCTCTGTAACCTCCTCCAGCCCCTCCCTATCTATGCAACCTCTTCCAGCCCTTACAACTCTCCCTATCTCTGTAACCTTCTCCATTCCCTACACACCTCCCTATCTCTGTAACCTCCCCCAGTCCCTACAACCCTCCCTATAGCTGCAACCTCCTCCAGCCCCTACAACCCTCCCTATCTCTATAACCGCCTCCAGTCCCTACACCCCTCCCTATCTCTGTAACCTCCTCCAGCACCTACAACCCTCCCTACCTCTGTAACCTCCTCCTGTCCCGGCAACCTTCCGTATCCCTGTAACCTCCTCCAGTCCCTACAGCGCTCCCTCTCTCTGTAACCTCCTACAGCCCCTCCCTATCTATGCAACCTCTTCCAGCCCTTACAACTCTCCCTATCTCTGTAACCTTCTCCATTCCCTACACACCTCCCTATCTCTGTAACCTCCCCCAGTCCCTACAACCCTCCCTATAGCTGCAACCTCCTCCAGTCCCTACACCCCTCCCTATCTCTGTAACCGCCCCCAGTCCCTACCACCCTCCCTATCTCTGCAACCTCCTCCAACCCCTACAACCCTCCCTATCTCTGTAACCTCCTACAGCCCCTACAACCCACCCTATCTCTGTAACCTCCTACAACCCTCCCTATCTCTGTAACGTCCTCCAGCCCCTACACCCCTCCCTATCTCGGTAACCTCCTCCAGTCCCTACAACCATCCCTATCCCCGGAACCTCCTCCAGCTCATACAACCCTCCCTATCTCTGCAACCTCCTCCAGTCCCTACGCCTCTCCCTTTCTCTGTTACCTCCTCCAGCCCCTCCTTATCTATGCAACCTCTTCCAGCCCTTACAACTCTCCCTATCTCTGTAACCTCCTCCAGCCCCTAAAACCCACCTTATCTCTGTTACCTCCTCCAGCCCCAACAACCCACCCTATCTCTGTAACCTCCTCCAGACCCTACAACCCTCCCTATCTCTGTAACCTCCTCCAGTCCCTACAGCCCTCATTATCTCTCTAATCTCCTCCAGTACCTACACCCCTCCCTATCTCTGTAACCTCCTCCATTCCCTACACCCCTCCCTATCTCTGTAACCTCCTCCAGCCCCTACACCCCTCCCTATCTCTGTAACCTTCCCCAGTCCCTACAGCCCTCCCTATAGCTGCAACCTCCTCCAGCCCCTACAACCCTCCCTATCTCTGTAACCTCCTCCAGACCCTACAACCCTCCCTATCTCTGTAACCTCCCCCAGCCCCTACAACCCTCCCTATTTGTGTAACCTCCTCCTGCCCCTACACCCCTCCCTATCTCTGTGACCTCCTCCAACCCTTACAGCCCTCCCTATATCTGCAACCTCCTCCAGCCCCTACACCCCTCCCTATTTCTGTAACCTCCTCCAGCCACTACAACCCACCCTATCTCTGTAACCTCCTCCAGACCATTCAACCCTCCCTATCTCCGTAAACTCCTCCAGCCACTACACTCCTCCCGATCTCTGTAACCTCCTCCAGCCCCTACAGCCCTCCCTATCTCCGTAATCTCCTCCAGTACCTACACCCCTCCCTATCTCTGTAACCTCCTCCAGCCCTACACCCCTCCCGATCTCTGTAACCTCCTCCATTCCCTACACCCCTCCCTATCTATGCAACCTCTTCCAGCCCTTACAACTCTCCCTATCTCTGTAACCTTCTCCAGCCCCTACAACCCACCCTATCTCTGTAACCTCCTCCAGACCCTACAACCCACCCTATCTCTGTGACCTCCTCCAACCCCTACAACCCTCCCTATCTCTGTAACCTCCTACAGCCCCTACAACCCACCCTATCTCTGTAACCTCCTACAACCCTCCCTATCTCTGTAACCTCCTCCAGCCCCTACACCCCTCCCTATCTCTGTAACCTCCTCCAGTCCCTACAACCATCCCTATCTCTGTAACCTCCTCCAGTCCCTACACCCCTCCCTATCTCTGTAACCGCCCCCAGTCCCTACCACCCTCCCTATCTCTGCAACCTCCTCCAACCCCTACAACCCTCCCTATCTCTGTAACCTCCTACAGCCCCTACAACCCACCCCACCTCTGTAACCTCCTACAACCCTCCTTATCTCTGTAACATCCTCCAGCCCCTACACCCCTCCCTATCTCTGTAACCTCCTCCAGTCCCTACAACCATCCCTATTCCTGTAACCTCCTCCAGCACATATAAACCTCCCTATCTCTGCAACCTCCTCCAGTCCCTACGCCTCTCCCTATCTCTGTAACCTCCTCCAGCCCCTCCCTATCTATGCAACCTCTTCCAGCCCTTACAACTCTCCCTATCTCTGTAACCTTCTCCAGCCCCTACAACGCACCCTATCTCTGTAACCTCCTCCAGACCCTACAACCCACCCTATCTGTGTTACCTCCTCCAGCCCCTACAACCCATCCTATCTCTGTAACCTCCTCCAGACCCTAAAACCCTCCCTATCTCTGTAACCTCCTCCAGCCCCTACAGCCCTCATTATCTCTCTAATATCCTCCAGTACCTACACCCCTCCCTATCTCTGTAACGTCTACCAGCCCCTACACCCCTCCCGATCTCTGTAACCTCCTCCATTCCCTACACCCCTCCCTATCTCAGTAACCTCCTCCAAACCCTACACCCATCCCTATCTCTGTAACCTCCCCCAGTCCCTACAGCCCTCCCTATAGCTGCAACCTCCTCCAGCCCCTACACCCCTCCCTATTTCTGTAACCTCCTCCAGCCCCTACACCCCTCCATATCTCTGTAACCTCCTCCAGCCCCTACACCCCTCCATATCTCTGTAACCTCCTCCAGCCCCTACACCCCTTCCTATCTCTGTAACCTCCTCTTGCCCTACAACCCACCCTATCTTTGTAACCTCCTCCAACCCCTACAACCCTCCCTATCTCTGTAACCTCCTCCAGCCCCTACAACCCACCCTATCTCTGTAACCTCCTCCAGACCCTACAACCCTCCCTATCTCTGTAACCTCCTTCAGCCCCTACAGCCCTCCCTATCTCTGTAATTTCCTCCAGCCCCTACAACCCTCCCTATCTCTGTAAACTCCTCCTGCCCCTACTACTGACCCTATCTCTGTAACCTACTGCAACCCCTTCAACACCCCCTATCTCTGTAACCTCCCCCAGTCCCTACAGCGCTCCCTATCTCTGTAACCTCCTCCATTCCCTACACACCTCCCTATCTCTGCAACCTCCCCCAGTCCCTACAACCCTCCCTATATCTGCAACCTCCTCCAGCCCCTTCGACCTTCCCTATCTCTATAACCGCCTCCAGTCCCTACACCCCTCCCTATCTCTGTAACCTCCTCCAGCACCTACAACCCTCCCTATCTCTGTAACCTCCTCCTGTCCCGGCAACCTTCCGTATCCCTGTAACCTCCTCCAGTCCCTACAGCGCTCCCTATCTCTGTAACCTCCTCCAGTTCCTACAAAGCTCCGTATCTCTGTTACTTCCTCCAGCCCCTACAACCCACCCTATCTCTGTAATCTCCACCAGTCCCTACACCCCTCCCTATCTCTGTAACCGCTCCCAGTCCCTACCACCCTCCCGATCTCTGTGACCTCCTCCAACCCCTTCAACCCTCCCTATCTCTGTAACATCCTACAGCCCCTACAACCCACCCTATCTCTGTAACCTCCTACAACCCTCCCTATCTCTGTAACCTTCTCCAGCCCCTACACCCCTCCCTATCTCTGTAACCTCCTCCAGTCCCTACAACCATCCCTATCCCTGTAACCTCCTCCAGCTCATACAACCCTCCCTATCTCTGTAACCTCCTCCAGCCCCTCCCTATCTATGCAACCTCTTCCAGCCCTTACAACTCTCCCTATCTCTGTAACCTTCTCCAGCCCCTACAACCCACCCTATTTCTGTAACGTCCTCCAGCCCCTACACCCCTCCATATCTCTGTAACCTCCTCCAGCCCCTATACCCCTTCATATCTCTGTCACCTCCTCCAACCCCTACAACCCACCCTATCTCTGTAACCTCCTCCAGACCCTACAAACCTCCCTATCTCTGTAACCCCCTCCAGCCCCTACACCCCTCCTTATCTCTGTAACCACCCCCAGTCCCTACAGCCCTCCCTATATCTGCAACCTCCTCCAGCCCCTACAACCCTCCCTATCTCTGTAACCTCCTCCAGCCCCTACACCCCTCCATATCTCTGTAACCTCCTACAGCCCCTACAACCCACCCTATCTCTGTAACCTCCTACAACTCTCCCTATCTCTGTAACCTCCTCCAGCCCCTACACCCCTCCCTATCTCTGTAACCTCCTCCAGTCCCTACTACCATCCCTATCCCGTAACCTCCTCCAGCTCATACAACCCTCCCTATCTCTGCAACCTCCTCCAGTCCCAACACCTCTCCCTATCTCTGTAACCTTCTCCATTCCCTACACACCTCCCTATCTCTGTGACCTCCCCCAGTCCCTACAACCCTCCCGATAGCTGCAACCTCCTCCAGCCCCTACAACCCTCCCTATCTCTATAACCGCCTCCAGTCCCTACACCCCTCCCTATCTCTGTAACCTCCTCCAGCACCTACAACCCTCCCTATCTCTGTAAACTCCTCCTGTCCCGGCAACCTTCCGTATCCCTGTAACCTCCTCCAGTCCCTACAGCGCTCCCTCTCTCTGTAACCTCCTCCAGTTCCTACAAAGCTCCGTATCTCTGTTACTTCCTCCAGCCCCTCCAACCCTCCCTATCTCTGTAATCTCCTCCAGTCCCTACACCCCTCCCTCTCTCTGTAACCGCCCCCAGTCCCTACCACCCTCCCTATCTCTGTAACCTCCTACAGCCCCTACAACCCACCCTATCTCTGTAACCTCCTACAACCCTCCCTATCTCTGTAACGTCCTCCAGCCCCTACACCCCTCCCTATCTCTGTAACCTCCTCCATTCCCTACACCCCTCCCTATCTCTGTAACCTCCCCCAGTCCCTGCCCTCCCTATTGCTGCAAACTCCTCCAGCCCCTACAACCCTCCCTATCTCTGTAACCTCCTCCAGACCCTACACCCCTCCCTATCTATGCAACCTCTTCCAGCCCTTACAACTCTCCCTATCTCTGTAAGCTTCTCCAGCCCCTACAACCCACCCTATCTCTGTAACCTCCTCCAGACCCTACAACCCACCCTATCTCTGTTACCTCCTCCAGCCCCTACAACCCATCCTATCTCTGTAACCTCCTCCAGACCCTAAAACCCTCCCTAACTCTGTAACCTCCTCCAGCCCCTACAGCCCTCATTATCTCTCTAATCTCCTCCAGTACCTACACCCCTCCCTATCTCTGTAACGTCTACCAGCCCCTACACCCCTCCCGATCTCTGTAACCTCCTCCATTCCCTACACCCCTCCCTATCTCTGTAACCTCCCCCTGTCCCTACAGCCCTCCCTATAGCTGCAACCTCCTCCAGCCCCTACAACCCTCCCTATCTCTGTAACCTCCTGCAGCCCCTACACCCCTCCATATCTCTGTAACCTCCTCCAGCCCTTACAACCTTCCCTATATCTGCAACCTCCTCCAGCCCCTACACCCCTCCCTATTTCTGTAACCTCCTCCAGCCCCTACACCCCTCCATATCTCTGTAACCTCCTCCAGCCCCTACACCCCTCCATATCTCTGTAACCTCCTCCAGCCCCTACACCCCTTCCTATCTCTGTAACCTCCTCCAGCCCCTACAACCCACCCTATCTTTGTAACCTCCTCCAACCCCTACAACCCTCCCTATCTCTGTAACCTCCTCCAGCCCATACAACCCTCCCTATCTCTGTAACCTCCTACAGCCCCTTCAAGCCTCCCGATCTCTGTAATCTCCTACAGCCCCTACATCCCTCCCTATCTCTGCAAACTCCTCCAGCCCCTTCAACCCTCCCTATCTCTGTAACCTCCTGCAGCCCCTACAACCTTCCCTCTATCTGCAACCTCCTCCAGTCCCTACACGCCTCCCTATCTCTGCAATCTCCTCCAGTCCTGACAGCCCTCCACATCTCTGCATCCTCCTCCAGTCCCTACACTCTTCCTTATCACTGTAACCTCCTCCTGTCTCTACACCCTTCCCTATCTCTGTAAACTCCTCCAGCCCCTACAATCCTCCCTATCTCTGTAACCCCCTCCAGCCCCTACAACCCTCCGTATCTCTGTAACGTTCTCCAGCCACTACAACCCTACCTATCTCTGTAACCTCCTCCAGCCCCTACAACCCCCCCTATCTCTGTAACCTCCTCCAGCCCCTACAAGCCTCCCTACCTCTGTAACCTCCCCCAGTCCCTACACCCCTCCCTATCTCTGTAACCACCTCCAGCCCCTCCAGCCATCTCTATCTCTATCTCTCCAACCGCCTCCAGCCCCTACAACCGTCCCTATCTCTGCAACCTCCTCCAGTCACTACTACCCTCCCTATCTTTGCAACCTCCTCCAGTCCCTACACCCCTCCTATCTCTGCAATCTCTTCCAGTCCCTACACCACTCCCAATCTCTGCAACCTTTTCCAGTCCCTACACCCCTCCCTATCTCTATAATCTCCTTCAGTCCCTACACCCTTCCCTATCTGTATAACCTCCTCCAGGCTCTACAACTCACCCTATCTCTGTAACCTACTCCTTCCCCTACAACACTCCCTATTTGTATAACCTCTTCCAGCCCCTACAACCCTCCGTACCTCTGTAACCTCCCCCAGTCCCTATACCCCTCCCTACCTCTGTGACCTCCCCCAGTCCCTACACCCCTCCCTATCTCTGTAACCTCCTCCAGCCCGTACAACACTCCCTCTCTCTGTAACGTCGTCCAGTGCATATAACCCTCCCTATCCCAGTAACCTCCTCCAGCTCATACAAACCTCGCTATCTATGCAACCTCCTCCAGTCCCTACAACACTCACGATCTCTGCAACCTCCTCCAGTCCCTATACCCCTCCCTCTCTCTGCAACCTCCTCCAGTCCCTACACCCCTCCCTATCTCTGTAAACTCGTCCAGCCCCTACACCCCTCCCGATCTCTGTAACCTCCTCAATTCCCTACACACCTCCCTATCTCTGTAACCTCCCCCAGTCCCTACAACCCTCCCTATATCTGCAACCTCCTCCAGCTCCTACAAAACTCCCTATCTCTGGTAATCGCCCACAGTCCCTACACCCCTCCCTTTCTCTGTAACCTCTTTTAGCCCCTACAACCCTCCCTATCTCTATAACCGCCTCCAGTCCCTACACCCCTCCCTATCTCTGTAACCTCCTCCAGCACCTACAACCCTCCCTATCTCTGTAACCTCCTCCAGTCCCGGCAACCCTCCGTATCCCTGTAACCTCCTCCAGTCCCTACAGCGCTCCCTATCTCTGTACCTCCTCCAGACCTTACAACCCTCCCTATCTCTGTAACTTCCTCCAGCCCTAACAACCCTCCCTATCTCTGCAAACTCCTCCAGCTCCTACAACTGTCCCTAGTTCTGTAGCCTCCTCCAGTCCCTACAACCATCTCTATCCCAGTAACCTCCTCCAGCTCATACAACTCTCCCTATCTCTGCAAACTCTTCCAGCCCCTACAAATCTCCCTATCTCTGTAACCTCCTCCAGCCCCTACAACCCTCCCTATCTCTGTGAACATTTCCAGCCCCTACAATCCACCCTATCTCTGTAACCTCCAGACCCCACAGCCCTCTCTATCTCTGTAACCTCCTCCAGCCCCAACAACCCTCCCTATCTCTGTAAACTCCTCCAGCCGCTACAACCGACTCTATCTCTGTAACCTCCAACATCCCCTACAACCCTCCCTATCTCTATAACCTCCTCCAAACCCTACAACCCTCCCTACCTCTGTAACCTCCTCCAGCCCCTACAAACCTCCCTATCTATGTAACCTCTTCCAGCCCCTACAACTCTGCCTAGTTCTGTAACCTCCTCCAGCCCCTACAACCCTCTCTATCTCTGCAACCTCCTCCAGCCCATACAACCATCCCTATCCCTGTAACCTCCTCCAGCCACTACAACCCTCCCTATCTCTGTAACCTACTCCTGCCCCTACCACCCACCCTAGCTCTGTAACCTCCTCCAGTCCC
Source organism: Carcharodon carcharias (assembly GCF_017639515.1). NCBI lineage: Eukaryota > Metazoa > Chordata > Chondrichthyes > Lamniformes > Lamnidae > Carcharodon > Carcharodon carcharias. Next base: position 224,588 of record NW_024470705.1, on the reverse strand, counting down.
TACAGCCCTCCCTATCTCTGTAAACTCCTCCTGGCCCTACGCCACTCCCTACCTCTGTAACCCACTCCAGCCCCTACAACCCTCCCTATCTCTGTAACCTACTCCATCCCATACAACCCCTCCCTTTCTCTGTAACCTGCTCCAGTCCCTACAACCCCTCCCTTTCTCTGTAACCACCTCCAGCCTCTACAGACATCTCTATCTCTCCAACCGCCTACAGCCCCCATAACCGTCCCTATCTCTGCAACCTCCTCCAGTCACTACGCCCCTCCCTATCTTTGCAACCTCCTCCAGTCCCTACACGCCTCCCTATCTCTATAACCTCCTTCAGTCCCTACACCCTACCCTATCTCTCTAACCTCCTCCAGGCTCTACAACTCACCCTATCTCTGTAACCTACTCCTGCCCCTACAACACTCCCGATTTGTATAACCTCTTCCAGCCCCTACAACCCTCCCTAACTCTGTAACCTCCCCCAGTCTCTATATCCCTCCCTACCTCTGTAACCTCCCCAAGTCCCTACACCCCTCCCTATCTCTGTAACCTTCTCCAGCCCGTACAACACTCCCTATCTCTGTAACGTCGTCCAGTGCATATAACCCTCCCTATCCCAGTAACCTCCTCCTGCTCATACAACCCTCGCTATCTATGCAACCTCCTCCAGTCCCTACACCCCTCGCTCTCTCTGCAACCTCCTCCAGTCCCTACACCCCTCCCTATCACTGCAACCTCCTCCAGCCCGACAACCCTCCCTATCTCTGTAATCTCCTCCAGCCCCTACAACCCTCCCTATCTCTGTAACCTCCTACAGACCCTACAACCCTCCCTATATCTGTAATCTCCTCCAGCCCCTACAACCCTCGCTATCTCTGTAAGCGCCCACAGTCCCTACACCCCTCCCTATCTCTATAACCTCTTCCAACCCTTAGAACCCTCCCTATCTCTGTAATCTTATCCAGTCCATACACCCCTCCCTATCTCTGCTACCTCCTTCAGCAGCTACAAACCTCCCTATCTCTCTAAATTCCTCCAGCTCCTTCAACCCTCCCTATCTCTGTAACCTCTTCCAGGCCCTACAACCCTCCCTATACCTGTAACCTGCTCCAGCTCATACAACCCTCCCTATCTCTGCACCCTCCTCCAGTCCTTAGACCCCTCCCTATTTCTGCAACCTCCTCCAGTCCCTACACCCCTCCCTATCTCTGTAACCTTCTCCAGCACCTACAACCCTCCCTATCTCTGTAACCTCCTCCAGCCCCTACAACCCTCCCTATCGCTGTAACCTCCTCCAGCTCATACAACCCTCCCTATCTCTGTAACCTCCTCCAGCCCCTTCACGCCTCCCGATCTCTGTAATCTCCTACAGCCCCTACATCCCTCCCTATCTCTGCAAACTCCTCCAGCCCCTACAACCCTCCCTATCTCTGTAACCTCCTCCAGCCCCTACAATCCTCCCTATCTCTGTAACCTCCTCCAGCCCCTACAACCCTCCCTATCTCTGTAACGTTCTCCAGCCACTACAACCCTACCTATCTCTGTAACCTCCTCCAGCTCCTACAAGCCTCCCTATCTCCGTAACCTGCCCCAGTCACTACACCCCTCCCTATCTCTGCAATATCTTCCAGTCCCTACACCACTCCCAATCTCTGCAACCTCTTCCAGTCCCTACACCCCTCCCTATCTCTATAACCTCCTTCAGTCCCTACACCCTTCCCTATCTCTATAACCTCCTCCAGGCTCTACAACTCACCCTATCTCTGTAACCTGCTCCTGCCCCTACAACACTCCCTATTTGTATAATCTCTCCCAGCCCCTACAACCCTCCCTATCTCTGTAACCTCCCCCAATCCCTATACCCCTCCTTATCTCTGTAACCTCTCCCAGTCCCTGCACCCCTCCCTAACTCTGTAAACTCCTCCAGCCCGTACAACACTCCCTATATCTGTAACGTCGTCCAGTGCATATAACCCTCCCTATCCCAGTAACCTCCTCCAGCTCATACAACCCTCGCTATCTATGCAACCTCCTCCAGTCCCTACAAAACTCACGATCTCTGCAAACTCCTCCAGTCCCTACAACCCTCTCTATCTCTGCAACCTCCTCCAGCCCATACAACCATCCCTATCCCTGTAACCTCCTCCAGTCACTACAACCCTCCCTATATATGTAACCTACTCCTGCCCCTACCACCCACCCTATCTCTGTAACCTCCTCCAGCCCTTACAACCCTCTCTATCTCCGTAAACTCCTCCTGGCCCTACGCCACTCCCTACCTCTATAACCCACTCCAGCCCCTACAAACTTCCCTATCTCTGTAACCTACTCCATCCCCTACAACCCCTCCCTTTCTCTGTAACCTGCTCCAGCTGCTACAACCCCTCCCTTTCTCTGTAACCTCCTCCAGCCCTACAACCCTCCCTATCTCTGTAATCCCCTCCAGCCCCTACAACCCTCCCTATCTCTGTAATCTCCTACAGTCCATACACCCCTCCCTAGATCTGTTACCTCCTCCAGTCGCTAAACCCCACCCTATCTCTGTAACCTCCTCCAGCCCCTGCAACCCTCCCTATCTCTGTAAACTCCTCCAGCTCTTTCAACCCTCCCTATCTCTGTAACCTCCTCCAGTCCCTACAACCCTCCCTATCCCTGTAACCTCCACCAGCTCATACAACCCTCCCTGTCTCTGCACCCTCCTCCAGTCCCTACACCCCTCCCTATCTCTGCAACCTCCTCCAGTCGCTACACCCCACCCTATCTCTGTAACCTCCTCCAGCCCCTACAACCCTCCCTATCTCTGTAACCTCCTCCAGCCCCTACAACCCTCCCTATTGCTGTAACCTCCTCCAGCCCCTCCAAAACCTCCCTATCTCTGTAACCTCCTCCAGCCCATACAACCCTCCCTATCTTTGTAACCTCCTCCAGCCCCTTCAACCCTCCCGATCTTTGTAAGCTCCTCCAGCCTCTACAACCCTCCCTATCTCTGCAAATCCTCCAGCCCCTACAACCTTTCCTATATCTGTAACCTCCTCCAGCCCCTACAACCTTACCTATCTCTGTAACCTCCTCCAGCCCTTACAACCCAACCTTCTCTCTAACCTCCTCCAGCATTTACAAACCTCCCTATCTCTGTAACCTCCTCCAGCCCCTACAAACCTCCCTAACTCTGTAAACTCCTCCAGTCCCTACAACCCTCTCTATCTGTGCAACCTCCTCCAGCCCATACAACCATCCCTATCCCTGTAACCTCCTCCAGTCACTACAACCCTCCCTATATATGTAACCTACTCCTGCCCCTACCACCCACCCTATCTCTGTAACCTCCTCCAGCCCTTACAACCCTCCCTATCTCCGTAAACTCCTCCTGGCCCTACGCCACTCCCTAACTCTATAACCCACTCCAGCCCCTACAACCCCTCCCTTTCTCTGTAACCTGCTCCAGCTGCTACAACCCCTCCCTTTCTCTGTAACCTCCTCCAGCCCTACAACCCTCCCTATCTCTGTAATCCCCTCCAGCCCCTACAACCCTCCCTATCTCTGTAACTTCCTCCAGCCCCTACAACCCTCCCTATCCCTGTAACCTCCTCCAGCCCCTACAACCCTCCCTATCTCTGTAACTTCCTCCAGCCCCTACAACACTCCCTATCTCTGTTATCTCCTCCAGACCCTACAACCCTCCCTATCCTGTAACCTCCTCCAGCCCCTACAACCCTCCCGATCTTTGTAAGCTCCTCCAGCCCCTACAACCCTCCCTATCTCTGCAAACTCCTCCAGCTCCTCCAACCCTCCCTATATCTGTAAACTCCTCCAGCCCCTACAACCTTACCTATCTCTGTAACCTCCTCCAGCCCTTACAACCCAACCTTCTCTCTAACCTCCTCCAGCCCCTACAGCCCTCCCTATCTCTGTAAACCATTCCAGGCCCTACAACCCCCCCATCTCTGTAACCTCCCCCATTCCCTACACCCCTCCTTATCTCTGTAACCTCCTCCAGCCCCTACAACCCTCCCTATCCCTGTAACCTCCTCCAGCCCCTACAACCCTCCCTATCCTGTAACCTCCTCCAGCACCTAAAACCCTCCCTATCCCTGTAACCTCCTCCAGCCCCTACAACCCTCTCTATCTCTGTAAACTCCTCCAGCCCCTACAACCTTACCTATCTCTGTCACCTCCTCCAGCCCTTACAACCCAACCTTCTCTCTAACCTCCTCCAGCCCCTACAACCCTCCCTATCTCTGTAACCTCCTCCAGCCCCTTCAACCCTCCCGATCTTTGTAAGCTCCTCCAGCCTCTACAACCCTCCCTATCTCTGCAAATCCTCCAGCCCCTACAACCTTTCCTATATCTGTAACCTCCTCCAGCCCCTACAACCTTACCTATCTCTGTAACCTCCTCCAGCCCTTACAACCCAACCTTCTCTCTAACCTCCTCCAGCATTTACAAACCTCCCTATCTCTGTAACCTCCTCCAGCCCCTACAAACCTCCCTAACTCTGTAAACTCCTCCAGTCCCTACAACCCTCTCTATCTGTGCAACCTCCTCCAGCCCATACAACCATCCCTATCCCTGTAACCTCCTCCAGTCACTACAACCCTCCCTATATATGTAACCTACTCCTGCCCCTACCACCCACCCTATCTCTGTAACCTCCTCCAGCCCTTACAACCCTCCCTATCTCCGTAAACTCCTCCTGGCCCTACGCCACACCCTACCTCTATAACCCACTCCAGCCCCTACAAACCTCCCTATCTCTGTAACCTACTCCATCCCCTACAACCCCTCCCTTTCTTTGTAACCTGCTCCAGCTGCTGCAACCCCTCCCTTTCTCTGTAACCTCCTCCAGCCCTACAACCCTCCCTATCTCTGTAATCCCCTCCAGCCCCTACAACCCTCCCTATCTCTGTAACTTCCTCCAGCCCCTACAACCCTCCCTATCCCTGTAACCTCCTCCAGCCACTACAACCCTCCCTATCTCTGTAACTTCCTCCAGCCCCTACAACACTCCCTATCTCTGTTATCTCCTCCAGACCCTACAACCCTCCCTATCCTGTAACCTCCTCCAGCCCATACAACCATCCCTATCCCTGTAACCTCCTCCAGTCACTACAACCCTCCCTATATATGTAACCTACTCCTGCCCCTACCACCCACCCTATCTCTGTAACCTCCTCCAGCCCTTACAACCCTCTCTATCTCCGTAAACTCCTCCTGGCCCTACGCCACTCCCTACCTCTATAACCCACTCCAGCCCCTACAAACTTCCCTATCTCTGTAACCTACTCCATCCCCTACAACCCCTCCCTTTCTCTGTAACCTGCTCCAGCTGCTACAACCCCTCCCTTTCTCTGTAACCTCCTCCAGCCCTACAACCCTCCCTATCTCTGTAATCCCCTCCAGCCCCTACAACCCTCCCTATCTCTGTAATCTCCTACAGTCCATACACCCCTCCCTAGATCTGTTACCTCCTCCAGTCGCTAAACCCCACCCTATCTCTGTAACCTCCTCCAGCCCCTGCAACCCTCCCTATCTCTGTAAACTCCTCCAGCTCTTTCAACCCCCCCTATCTCTGTAACCTCCTCCAGTCCCTACAACCCTCCCTATCCCTGTAACCTCCACCAGCTCATACAACCCTCCCTGTCTCTGCACCCTCCTCCAGTCCCTACACCCCTCCCTATCTCTGCAACCTCCTCCAGTCGCTACACCCCACCCTATCTCTGTAACCTACTCCAGCCCCTACAACCCTCCCTATCTCTGTAACCTCCTCCAGCCCCTACAACCCTCCCTATTGCTGTAACCTCCTCCAGCCCCTCCAAAACCTCCCTATCTCTGTAACCTCCTCCAGCCCATACAACCCTCCCTATCTTTGTAACCTCCTCCAGCCCCTTCAACCCTCCCGATCTTTGTAAGCTCCTCCAGCCTCTACAACCCTCCCTATCTCTGCAAATCCTCCAGCCCCTACAACCTTTCCTATATCTGTAACCTCCTCCAGCCCCTACAACCTTACCTATCTCTGTAACCTCCTCCAGCCCTTACAACCCAACCTTCTCTCTAACCTCCTCCAGCATTTACAAACCTCCCTATCTCTGTAACCTCCTCCAGCCCCTACAAACCTCCCTAACTCTGTAAACTCCTCCAGTCCCTACAACCCTCTCTATCTGTGCAACCTCCTCCAGCCCATACAACCATCCCTATCCCTGTAACCTCCTCCAGTCACTACAACCCTCCCTATATATGTAACCTACTCCTGCCCCTACCACCCACCCTATCTCTGTAACCTCCTCCAGCCCTTACAACCCTCCCTATCTCCGTAAACTCCTCCTGGCCCTACGCCACTCCCTACCTCTATAACCCACTCCAGCCCCTACAACCCCTCCCTTTCTCTGTAACCTGCTCCAGCTGCTACAACCCCTCCCTTTCTCTGTAACCTCCTCCAGCCCTACAACCCTCCCTATCTCTGTAATCCCCTCCAGCCCCTACAACCCTCCCTATCTCTGTAACTTCCTCCAGCCCCTACAACCCTCCCTATCCCTGTAACCTCCTCCAGCCCCTACAACCCTCCCTATCTCTGTAACTTCCTCCAGCCCCTACAACACTCCCTATCTCTGTTATCTCCTCCAGACCCTACAACCCTCCCTATCCTGTAACCTCCTCCAGCCCCTACAACCCTCCCGATCTTTGTAAGCTCCTCCAGCCCCTACAACCCTCCCTATCTCTGTAAACTCCTCCAGCCGCTACAACCGACTCTATCTCTGTAACCTCCAACATCCCCTACAACCCTCCCTATCTCTATAACCTCCTCCAAACCCTACAACCCTCCCTACCTCTGTAACCTCCTCCAGCCCCAACAAACCTCCCTATCTCTGTAACCTACTCCAGCCCCTACAACCCCCCCATCTCTGTAACCTCCCCCAGTCCCTACACGCCTCCCTATCTCTGCAACCTCCTCCAGTCCCTACACCCCTCCCTATCTATGTAACCTCTTCCAGCCCCTACAACTCTGCCTAGTTCTGCAACCTCCTCCAGCCCATACAACCATCCCAATACCTGTAACCTCCTCCAGCCACTACAACCCTCCCTATCTCTGTAACCTACTCCTGCCCCTACCAACCACCCTGTCTCTGTAACCTCCTCCAGGCCATACCACCCTCCCTCTCTCTGTAACCACGTCCAGCCCCTACAACCCACCCTATCTCTGTAACATCCTCCAGACCCTACAACCCTCCCTATCTCTGTAACCTCCTCCAGTCCCTACAATCCTCCCTATCCCTGTAACCTCCTCCAGCTCATACAACCCTCCCTGTCTCTGCACCCTCCTCCAGGCGCTACACCCCACCCTATCTCTGTAACCTCCTCCAGCCCCTACAACCCTCCCTATTGCTGTAACCTCCTCCAGCCCCTCCAAAACCTCCCTATCTCTGTAACCTCCTCCAGCCCCTTCAACCCTCCCGATCTTTGTAAGCTCCTCCAGCCCCTACAACCCTCCCTATCTCTGCAAACTCCTCCAGCTCCTCCAACCCTCCCTATATCTGTAAACTCCTCCAGCCCCTACAACCTTACCTATCTCTGTAACCTCCTCCAGCCCTTACAACCCAACCTTCTCTCTAACCTCCTCCAGCCCCTACAGCCCTCCCTATCTCTGTAAACCATTCCAGGCCCTACAACCCCCCCATCTCTGTAACCTCCCCCATTCCCTACACCCCTCCTTATCTCTGTAACCTCCTCCAGCCCCTACAACCCTCCCTATCCCTGTAACCTCCTCCAGCCCCTACAACCCTCCCTATCCTGTAACCTCCTCCAGCACCTAAAACCCTCCCTATCCCTGTAACCTCCTCCAGCCCCTACAACGCTCTCTATCTCTGTAAACTCCTCCAGCCCCTACAACCTTACCTATCTCTGTCACCTCCTCCAGCCCTTACAACCCAACCTTCTCTCTAACCTCCTCCAGCCCCTACAACCCTCCCTATCTCTGTAACCTCCTCCAGCCCCTTCAACCCTCCCGATCTTTGTAAGCTCCTCCAGCCTCTACAACCCTCCCTATCTCTGCAAATCCTCCAGCCCCTACAACCTTTCCTATATCTGTAACCTCCTCCAGCCCCTACAACCTTACCTATCTCTGTAACCTCCTCCAGCCCTTACAACCCAACCTTCTCTCTAACCTCCTCCAGCATTTACAAACCTCCCTATCTCTGTAACCTCCTCCAGCCCCTACAAACCTCCCTAACTCTGTAAACTCCTCCAGTCCCTACAACCCTCTCTATCTGTGCAACCTCCTCCAGCCCATACAACCATCCCTATCCCTGTAACCTCCTCCAGTCACTACAACCCTCCCTATATATGTAACCTACTCCTGCCCCTACCACCCACCCTATCTCTGTAACCTCCTCCAGCCCTTACAACCCTCCCTATCTCCGTAAACTCCTCCTGGCCCTACGCCACTCCCTACCTCTATAACCCACTCCAGCCCCTACAAACCTCCCTATCTCTGTAACCTACTCCATCCCCTACAACCCCTCCCTTTCTTTGTAACCTGCTCCAGCTGCTGCAACCCCTCCCTTTCTCTGTAACCTCCTCCAGCCCTACAACCCTCCCTATCTCTGTAATCCCCTCCAGCCCCTACAACCCTCCATATCTCTGTAACTTCCTCCAGCCCCTACAACCCTCCCTATCCCTGTAACCTCCTCCAGCCCCTACAACCCTCCCTATCTCTGTAACTTCCTCCAGCCCCTACAACACTCCCTATCTCTGTTATCTCCTCCAGACCCTACAACCCTCCCTATCCTGTAACCTCCTCCAGCCCCTACAACCCTCCCGATCTTTGTAAGCTCCTCCAGCCCCTACAACCCTCCCTATCTCTGCAAACTCCTCCAGCTCCTCCAACCCTCCCTATATCTGTAAACTCCTCCAGCCCCTACAACCTTACCTATCTCTGTAACCTCCTCCAGCCCTTACAACCCAACCTTCTCTCTAACCTCCTCCAGCCCCTACAGCCCTCCCTATCTCTGTAAACCATTCCAGGCCCTACAACCCCCCCATCTCTGTAACCTCCCCCATTCCCTACACCCCTCCTTATCTCTGTAACCTCCTCCAGCCCCTACAACCCTCCCTATCCCTGTAACCTCCTCCAGCCCCTACAACCCTCCCTATCCTGTAACCTCCTCCAGGACCTAAAACCCTCCCTATCCCTGTAACCTCCTCCAGCCCCTACAACCCTCTCTATCTCTGTAAACTCCTCCAGCCCCTACAACCTTACCTATCTCTGTAACCTCCTCCAGCCCTTACAACCCAACCTTCTCTCTAACCTCCTCCAGCCCCTACAAACCTCCCTATCTCTGTAACCTCCTCCAGCCCCTACAACCCTCCCTATCTCTGTGAACATTTCCAGCCCCTACAATCCACCCTATCTCTGTAACCTCCAGACCCTACAGCCCTCTCTATCTCTGTAACCTCCTCCAGCCCCTACAACCCTCCCTATCTCTGTAAACTCCTCCAGCCACTACAACCGACTCTATCTCTGTAACCTCCAACATCCCCTACAACCCTCCCTATCTCTATAACCTCCTCCAAACCCTACAACCCTCCCTACCTCTGTAACCTCCTCCAGCCCCAACAAACCTCCCTATCTCTGTAACCTACTCCAGCCCCTACAACCCCCCCATCTCTGTAACCTCCCCCAGTCCCTACACGCCTCCCTATCTCTGCAACCTCCTCCAGTCCCTACACCCCTCCCTATCTATGTAACCTCTTCCAGCCCCTACAACTCTGCCTAGTTCTGCAACCTCCTCCAGCCCATACAACCATCCCAATACCTGTAACCTCCTCCAGCCACTACAACCCTCCCTATCTCTGTAACCTACTCCTGCCCCTACCAACCACCCTGTCTCTGTAACCTCCTCCAGGCCATACCACCCTCCCTCTCTCTGTAACCACGTCCAGCCCCTACAACCCACCCTATCTCTGTAACATCCTCCAGACCCTACAACCCTCCCTATCTCTGTAACCTCCTCCAGTCCCTACAATCCTCCCTATCCCTGTAACCTCCTCCAGCTCATACAACCCTCCCTGTCTCTGCACCCTCCTCCAGGCGCTACACCCCACCCTATCTCTGTAACCTCCTCCAGCCCCTACAACCCTCCCTATTGCTGTAACCTCCTCCAGCCCCTCCAAAACCTCCCTATCTCTGTAACCTCCTCCAGCCCCTTCAACCCTCCCGATCTTTGTAAGCTCCTCCAGCCCCTACAACCCTCCCTATCTCTGCAAACTCCTCCAGCTCCTCCAACCCTCCCTATATCTGTAAACTCCTCCAGCCCCTACAACCTTACCTATCTCTGTAACCTCCTCCAGCCCTTACAACCCAACCTTCTCTCTAACCTCCTCCAGCCCCTACAGCCCTCCCTATCTCTGTAAACCATTCCAGGCCCTACAACCCCCCCATCTCTGTAACCTACCCCATTCCCTACACCCTCCCTATATCTGTAACCTCCTCCAGCCCCTACAAACCTCCCTAACTCTGTAAACCATTCCAGGCCCTACAACCCCCCCATCTCTGTAACCTCCCCCATTCCCTACACCCCTCCTTATCTCTGTAACCTCCTCCAGCCCCTACAACCCTCCCTATCCCTGTAACCTCCTCCAGCCCCTACAACCCTCCCTATCCTGTAACCTCCTCCAGCACCTAAAACCCTCCCTATCCCTGTAACCTCCTCCAGCCCCTACAACCCTCTCTATCTCTGTAAACTCCTCCAGCCCCTACAACCTTACCTATCTCTGTAACCTCCTCCAGTCCTTACAACCCAACCTTCTCTCTAACCTCCTCCAGCCCCTACAACCCTCCCTATCTCTGTAACCTCCTCCAGCCCCTACAAACCTCCCTATCTCTGTAACCTCCTCCAGCCCCTACAACCCTCCATATCTCTGTGAACATTTCCAGCCCCTACAATCCACCTTATCTCTGTAACCTCCAGACCCTACAGCCCTCTCTATCTCTGTAACCTCCTCCAGCCCCAACAAACCTCCCTATCTCTGTAACCTACTCCAGCCCCTACAACCCCCCCATCTCTGTAACCTCCCCCAGTCCCTACACGCCTCCCTATCTCTGCAACCTCCTCCAGTCCCTACACCCCTCCCTATCTATGTAACCTCTTCCAGCCCCTACAACTCTGCCTAGTTCTGCAACCTCCTCCAGCCCATACAACCATCCCAATACCTGTAACCTCCTCCAGCCACTACAACCCTCCCTATCTCTGTAACCTACTCCTGCCCCTACCAACCACCCTATCTCTGTAACCTCCTCCAGTCCCTACAGCCCTCCCTATCTCTGTAAAATCCTCCGGGCCCTACGCCACTCCCTACCTCTGTAACCCACTCAAGGCCCTACAACCCTCCCTATCTCTGTAACCTAATCCATCCCATACAACCCCACCCTTTCTCTGTAACCTGCTCCAGCCCCTACAACCCCTCCCTTTCTCTGTAACCTCCTCCAGCCCTACAACCCTCCCTATCTCTGTAATCCCCTCCAGCCCCTACAACCCTCCCTATCTCTGTAATCTCCTACAGTCCATACACCCCTCCCTATCTGTTACCTCCTCCAGCAGCTACAACCCTCCCTATCTCTGTAAACTCCTCCAGCTCCTTCAACCCTCTCTATCTCTCTAACCTCCTCCAGCCCCTACAAGCCTCCCTATCTCCGTAACCTCCCCCAGTCCCTACACCCCTCCCTGTCTCTGTAACCACCTCCAGCCTCTACAGCCATCTCTATCTCTCCAACCGCCTCCAGCCCCCATAACCGTCCCTATCTCTGCAACCTCCTCCAGTCACTACACCCCTCCCTATCTTTGGAACCTCCTCCAGTCCCTACACCCCTCCCTATCTCTGCAATCTCTTCCAGTCCCTACACCACTCCCAATCTCTGCAACTTCTTCCAGTCTCTACACCCCTCCCTATCTCTATAACCTCCTCCAGGCTCTACATCTCACCCTATCTCTGTAACCTACTCCTTCCCCTACAACACTCCCTATTTGTATAACCTCTTCCAGCCCCTACAACCCTCCCTACCTGTGTAACCTCCCCCAGTCTCTATACCCCTCCCTACCTCTGTAACCTCCCCAAGTCCCTACACCCCTCCCTATCTCTGTAACCTCCTCCAGCCCGTACAACACTCCCTATCTCTGTAACGTCATCCAGTGCATATAACCCTCCCTATCCCAGTAACCTCCTGCAGCTCATACAACCCTCGCTATCTATGCAACCTCCTCCAGTCCCTATAACACTCACGATCTCTGCAACCTCCTCCAGTCACTACACCTCTCGCTCTCTCTGCAACCTCCTCCAGTCCCTACACCCCTCCCTATCTCTGCAACCTCCTCCAGCCCTACAACCCACCCTATCTCTGTAATATCCTCCAGCCCCTACAACCCTCCCTATCTCTGTAACCTCCTCCAGACCCTACAACCCTCCCTATATCTGTAATCTCCTCCAGCCCCTACAACCCTCGTTATCTCTGTAAGCGCCCACAGTCCCTACACCCCTCCCCATCTCTATAACCTCTTCCAGCCCCTACAACCCTCCCTATCTCTGTAATCTTTTCCAGTCCATACACCCCTCCCTATCTCTGCTACCTCCTCCAGCACCTACAACCCTCCCTATCTCTGTCAGTTCCTCCAGCTCCTTCAACCCTCCCTATCTCTGTAACCTCTTCCAGGCCCTACAACCCTCCCTATAACTGTAACCTCCTCCAGCTCATACAACCCTCCCTATCTCTGCACCCTCCTCCAATCTTTACACCCCTCCCTATTTCTGCAACCTCCTCCAGTCCCTACACCCCTCCCTATCTCTGTAACCTTCTCCAGCACCTACAACCCTCCCTATCTCTGTAACCTCCTCCAGCCCCTACAGCCCACCCTATTGCTGTAACCTCCTCCAGCCCCTACAACCCTCCCTATCTCTGTTACCTCATCCAGCTCATACAACCCTCCCTATCTCTGTAACCTCCTCCAGCCCCTTCAAGCCTCCCGATCTCTGTAATCTCCTACAGCCCCTACATCCCTCCCTATCTCTGCAAACTCCTCCAGCCCCTACAACCCTCCCTATCTCTGTAACCTCCTGCAGCCCCTACAACCTTCCCTATCTCTGTAAACTCCTCCAGCCTTTGCAACCCAACCTTCTCTCTAACCTCCTCCAGCCCCTACAACCCACCCTATCTCTGTAATCTCCTGCAGCCCCTACAACCTTCCCTACATCTGTAACCTCCTCCAGACCCTACAAACCTCCCTATCTCTGCAACGTACTTCAGTCCCTACAACCCCCCCTATCTCTGTAACCTCCCCCATTCCCTACACCCTTCCGTATCTCTGTAACTTCCTCCAGCCCCTACAACCCTCCCTATCTCTGCAACCTCCTCCAGTCCCTACACCCCTCCCTATCTCTGCACTCTCCTCCAATCCCGACACTCCTCATCATCTCTGCATCCTCCTCCAGTCCCTACACCACTCCCTATCACTATAACCTCCTCCTGTCTCTACACCCTTCCCTATCTCTGTAACCTCCTCCAGCCCCTACAATCCTCCCTATCTCTGTAACCTCCTCCAGCCCCTACAACCCTCCCTATCTCTGTAACCTTCTCCAGCCACTACAACCCTCCCTATCTCTGTAACCTCCTCCAGCCCCTACAACCCTCCCTATCTCCGTAACCTGCCCCAGTCCCTACACCCCTCCCTATCTCTGCAATCTCTTCCAGTCCCTACACCACTCCCAATCTCTGCAAACTCTTCCAGTCCCTACACCACTCCCTATCTCTATAACCTCCTTCAGTCCCTACACCCTTCCCTATCTCTATAACCTCCTCCAGGCTCTACAACTCACCCTATCTCTGTAACCTACTCCTGCCCCTACAACACTCCCTATTTGTATAACCTCTTCCAGCCCCTACAACCCTCCCTACCTCTGTAACCTCCCCCAATCCCTATACCCCTCCCTACCTCTGTAACCTCTCCCAGTCCCTGCACCCCTCCCTATCTCTGTAAACTCCTCCAGCCCGTACAACACTCCGTATATCTGTAACATCGTCCAGTGCATATAACCCTCCCTATCCCAGTAACCTCTTCCAGCTCATACAACCCTCGCTATCTATGCAACCTCCTCCAGTCCCTACAATACTCACGATCTCTGCAAACTCCTCCAGTCCCTACAACCCTCTCTATCTCTGCAACCTCCTCCAGCCCATACAACCATCCCTATCCCTGTAACCTCCTCCAGTCACTACAACCCTCCCTATCTATGTAACCTACTGCTGCCCCTACCACCCACCCTATCTCTGTAACCTCCTCCAGCCCCTACAACCCTCCCTATCTCTGTAAACTCCTCCTGGCCCTATGCCACTCCCTACCTCTATAACCCACTCCAGCCCCTACAAACCTCCCTATCTCTGTAACCTACTCCATCCCTTACAACCCCTCCCTTTCTCTGTAACCTGCTCCAGCTGCTACAACCCCTCCCTTTTTTCTGTAACCTCCTCCAGCCCTACAACCCTCCCTATCTCTGTAATCCCCTCCAGCCCCTACAACCTTCCCTTTCTCTGTAATCTCCTACAGTCCATACACCCCTCCCTAGATCTGTTACCTCCTCCAGTCGCTAAACCCCACCCTATCTCTGTAACCTCCTCCAGCTCCTTCAACCCTCCCTATCTCTGTAACCTCCTCCAGTACCTACAACCCTCCCTATCCCTGTAACCTCCTCCAGCTCATACAACCCTCCCTGTCTCTGCACCCTCCTCCAGTCCCTACACCCCTCCCTATCTCTGCAACCTCCTCCAGTCGCTACACCCCACCCTATATCTGTAACCTCCTCCAGCCCCTACAACCCTCCCTATCTCTGTAATCCCCTCCAGACCCTACAACCTTCCCTATCTCTGTAATCTCCTACAGTCCATACACCCCTCCCTCGATCGGTTTCCTCCTCCAGTCGCTAAACCCCACCCTATCTCTGTAACCTCCTCCAGCCCCTACACCCCTCCCTATCTCTACAATCTCTTCCAGTCCCTACACCACTCCCAATCTCTGCAACCTCTTCCAGTCCCTACAGCCCACCCTATCTCTATAACCTCCTTCAGTCCCTACACCCTTCCCTATCTCTATAACCTCCTCCAGGCTCTACAACTCACCCTATCTCTGTAACCTACTCCTTCCCCTACAACACTCCCTATTTGTATAACCTCTTCCAGCCCCTACAACCCTCCCTATCTCTGTAACCTCCTCCAGCCCCTACAGCCCTCCCTATTGCCGTAACCTCCTCCAGCCCCTACAACCCTCCCTATCTCTGTAACCTCCTCCTGCCCCTTCAAGCCTCCCGATCTCTGTAATCTCCTACAGCCCCTACATCCCTCCCTATCTCTGCAAACTCCTCCAGCCCCTACAACCCTCCCTATCTCTGTAACCTCCTGCAGCCCCTACAACCTTCCCTATCTCTGTAAACTCCTCCAGCCTTTGCAACCCAACCTTCTCTCTAACCTCCTCCAGCCCCTACAACCCTCCCTATGTCTGTAACCTCCTGCAGCCCCTACAACCTTCCCTACCTCTGTAACCTCCTCCAGACCCTACAAACCTCCCTATCTCTGCAACCTACTCCAGTCCCTACAACCCCCCCATCTCTGTAACCTCCCCCATTCCCTACACCCTTCCGTATCTCTGTAACTTCCTCCAGCCCCTACAACCCTCCCTATCTCTGCAACCTCCTCCAGTCCCTACACCCCTCCCTATCTCTGCACTCTCCTCCAATCCCGACACTCCTCCACATCTCTGCATCCTCCTCCAGTCCCTACACCCTTCCCTATCACTATAACCTCCTCCTGTCTCTACACCCTTCCCTATATCTGTAACCTCCTCCAGCCCCTACAATCCTCCCTATCTCTGTAACCTCCTCCAGCCCCTACAACCCTCCCTATCTCTGTAACGTTCTCCAGCCTCTACAACCCTACCTATCTCTGTGACCTGCCCCAGTCCCTACACCCCTCCCTATCTCTGCAATCTCTACCTGTCCCTACACCACTCCCAATCTCTGCAACCTCTTCCAGTCCCTACACCACTCCCTATCTCTGTAACCTCCTTCAGTCCCTACACCTTTCCCTATCTCTTTAACCTCCTCCAGGCTCTACAACTCACCCTATCTCTGTAACCTACTCCTGCCCCTACAACACTCGCTATTTGTATAACCTCTTCCAGCTCCTACAACCCTCCCTACCTCTGTAACCTCCCCCAGTCCCTATACCCCTCCCTACCTCTGTGACCTCCCCCAGTCCCTACACCCCTCCCTATCACTATAACCTCCTCCTGTCTCTACACCCTTCCCTATCTCTGTAACCTCCTCCAGCCCCTACAATCCTCCCTATCTCTGTAACCTCCTCCAGCCCCTATTACCCTCACTATTTCTGTAACCTCCTCCAGCTCCTACAAGCCGCCCTATCCCAGTCCCTACACCCCTCCCTATCTCTGCAATCTCTTCCAGTCCCTACACCACTCCCAATCTCTGCAACCTCTTCCAGTCCCTACACCCCTCCCTATCTCTATAACCTCCTTCAGTCCCTACACCCTTCCCTATCTCTATAACCTCCTCCAGGCTCTACAACTCACCCTATCTCTGTAACCTACTCCTGCCCCTACAACACTCCCTATTTGTATAACCTCTTCCAGCCCCTACAACCCTCCCTACCTCTGTAACCTCCCCCAGTCCCTATACCCCTCCCTATCTCTGTAACCTCCTCCAGCCCGTACAGCACTCCCTATATCTGTAACGTCGTCCAGTGCATATAACCCTCCCTATCCCAGTAACCTCCTCCAGCTCATACAACCCTCACTATCTATGCAACCTCCTCCAGTCCCTACAATACTCACGATCTCTGCAAACTCCTCCAATCCCTACAACCCTCTCTATCTCTGCAACATCCTCCAGCCCATACAACCATCCCTATCCCTGTAACCTCCTCCAGTCACTACAACCCTCCCTATCTATGTAACCTACTCCTGCCCCTACCACCCACCCTATCTCTGTAACCTCCTCCAGCCCCTACAACCCTCCCTATCTCCGTAAACTCCTCCTGGCCTACGCCACTCCCTACCTCTATAAGCCACTCCAGCCCCTACAAACCTCCCTATCTCTGTAACCTACTCCATCCCCTACAACCCCTCCCTTTCTCTGTAACCTGCTCCAGCCGCTACAACCCCTCCCTTTCTCTGTAACCTCCTCCAGCCCTACAACCCTCCCAATCTCTGTAATCCCCTCCAGCCCCTACAACCCTCCCTATCTCTGTAATCTCCTACAGTCCATACACCCCTCCCTAGATCCGTTACCTCCTCCTGTCGCTACACCCCACCCTATCTCTGTAAACTCCTCCAGCCCCTACAACCCTCCCTATCTCTGTAAACTCCTCCAGCTCCTTCAACCCTCCCTATCTCTGTAACCTCCTCCAGTCGCTACAACCCTCCATATCCCTGTAACCTCCTCCAGCCCCTTCAACCCTCCCGATCTTTGTAAGCTCCTCCAGCCCCTACAACCCTCCCTATCTCTGCAAACTCCTCCAGCCCCTACAACCTTACCTATCTCTGTAACCTCCTCCAACCCTTACAACCCAACCTTCTCTCTAACCTCCTCCAGCCCCTACAAACCTTCCTATCTCTGTAACCTCCTCCAGACCCTACAACCCTCTCTATCCTGTAACCTCCTCCAGCCCCTACAACCCTCCCTATCGCTATAAACGTCCACAGTCACTACACCCCTCCTTATCTCTGTAACCTCCTCCAGCCCCTACAACCCTCCCTATCTCTATAACTTCCTTCAGCCCCTACCACCCTCCCTACATCTGTAACCTCCTCCAGCCCCTACAACCCTCTCTATTTCTGTAACCTCCTCCACACCTACAACCCTCCCTATCTCTGTAATGTCCTCCAGCCCATACAACCCTACCTATCTCTGTAACTTCCTCCAGCCCCTACACCCCTCCCTATGTATGTAACCTCCTCCAGTCCCTACAACCATCCCTATCCCTGTAACCTTCTCCAGATCATACAACCCTCCCTATCTCTGCAACCTCCTCCAGTCCCTACACTTCTCCCTATCTCTGTAACCTCCCCCACCCCCTCCCTATCTATGCAAACTCTTGCAGCCCCTACAACTCTCCCTATCTCTGTAACCTTCTCCAGCCCCTACAACCCACCCTATCTCTGTAACCTCCTCCAGACCCTACAACCCTCCCTAACTCTCCTCCAGCCCCTACAACCCTTCCTATCTCTGTAGCCTCCTCCAGCCCCTACAACCCTCCCTATCTCTGTAAGCTCCTCCAGCCCCTACAACCCTCTCTATCTCTGTAACCTCCTCCAGCCCCTACACCCTCCCTATCTATTTAACCTTCTCCAGCCCCTACACCCCTCCCTATCTCTGCCACGTCCTCCAGTCCCTACACCCCTCCCTATCTCTGTAACCTCCTCCAGTCCCTACAACCCTCCCTATCTCTGTAACCTCTTCCAGCCCCTACAACCCTCCCTATCTCTGTAACCTCCTCCAGCCCCTACACCCCTCCCTATCTATTTAACCGCCTCCAGTTTCTACAACCTCCCTACCTCTGTAACCTCCTCCAACCCCTGCAACCCTTCCTATCTCTGGAACCACCTCCAGCCCCTACACCCTCCCTATCTCTGTAACCTCCTCCAGCCCCTACACCCCTCCCTATCTTTGTAACCTCCTCCAGCCCTGACAACCCTCCCTAGCTCTGTAACCTCCTCCAGCTCCAAGAACCCTCCCTATCTTTGTAACCTCGTCTCTCTCACTCTCTAAAATTTTGCTGTACCTTTCTGGAAAGCTGCTCATTCCTTGAGGAAGCGAGGCCTGGTAATGGGGGACCTGCTTCTGATTGCATGATTTTCTGTTCTTTAACACCTCTCGTTTCCTGTTCCTCTTTGCAGGAAAATCTGGTGAAGTCTAATATTGACAAAAAGTTCTCAGCCCACTACGATGCGGTGGAGGCAGAACTCAAGTCCAGCACCGTCGGTAAGAGCAATTACAGCATGGGCTTAGATACAGAGTAAAGCTCCCTCTACACCATCCCCATCAAACACTCCGAGGACAGGTACAGCACGGGGTTAGATACAGAGTAAAGCTCCCTCTACACCATCCCCATCAAACACTCCGAGGACAGGTACAGCACGGGGTTAGATACAGAGTAAAGCTCCCTCTACACTGTCCCCATCAAACACTCCCAGGACAGGTACAGCACGGGGTTAGATACAGAGTAAAGCTCCCTCTACACTGTCCCCATCAAACACTCCCAGGACAGGTACAGCACGGGGTTAGATACAGAGTAAATCTCCCTCTACACTGTCCCCATCAAACACTCCCAGGACAGGTACAGCACGGGGTTAGATACAGAGTAAATCTCCCTCTACACCGTCCCCATCAAACACTCCCAGGACAGGTACAGCACGGGGTTAGATACAGAGTAAATCTCCCTCTACACCGTCCCCACCAAACACTCCCAGGACAGTTACAGCACGGGGTTAGATACAGAGTAAAGCTCCCTCTACACCGTCCCCATCAAACACTCCCAGAACAGGGACAGCATGGTGTTAGATACAGAATAAATCTCCCTCTACACTGTCCCCATCAAACACTCTCAGGACAGATAAAGCACGGGGTTAGATACAGAGTAAAGCTCCCTCTACACTGTCCCCATCAAACACTCCCAGGACAGGTACAGCACGGGCTTAGATACAGAGTAAACTCCCTCTTCACTGTCCCCATCAAACACTCCCAGGACAGGTACAGCACGGGCTTAGATACAGTGTAAACTCCCTCTATACTGTCCCCATCAAACACTCCCAGGACAGGTACGGGGTTAGGAAGAGACTTGATCCATTAGATCTTGTCTGACCTGTGACCTACTGCCATCCACCTGCACTACTTACCAACCCACCCTTCCCACCCCCTCCATATCCTTTAATACCCTTTGGTTAACAAAAATCTCTCAGATTTAAAACTAACTGAACCGGCATCGATGGCCGTTTGTTGGGGGGGAGAGAGTTCCAAACTCCGACCACCCTTTGTGCATCGGTGCCTTTCCTCATTTCGCTCCTGAAGGGTCTGCCTCTCGATTTGAGACTCCGCCGCTTAGTCCTCGTCTCCGCAGCCAGCCCACCACGTGCGTTGGGCCGTGTCCTGTCCTGTCGCACCCCTGTTTGACACCGTGATGCACTGGGGCCATGTCTGACGGTGTTTGTGTGTGTGTGTCTGCAGGTCTGGTCACCCTGAATGACATGAAGGCCAAACAGGAGGCCCTTGTGAAGGAGCGGGAAAAGCAACTGGCCAAGAAAGAACAGTCAAAGGAGCTGCTTCTGTGAGTACTCACCCTGATAATTACCTGCCGTGTTGTTTAACCTGACTGTTCAACGCATTCCTGGCCAACCTCCGAAAGCCCCAGCTCATTCCAAACTCTGTTGACCCCTGCCCCCTGACTCGCTCACCCATCACACACACCCCCCCCCCACCCCACACCATTGGCCCGAACTGCAACGCCTCCATTTTAAGATGCTCATCCCCGATTTCAGTTCCCTCCAGGGCGCTCGGTCCCCCTCCGAAATGCCGGCGCTCCTCCTCCAGTCCTCGGGGGTCGGGTCGGTGGATGCGCGAGCGGCCAGGATTGGGGGGAGGGCCGAGATCTCCGGGGGGCTGTAGGGGCTGGAGGAGGTGATGCAGTTTGGGGAGCAAGGGGACAGACGGGCCACGGTGTTGTTCCTCCTACATTTGGGCTGTGAGCAGACTTCACCAATATTTATACTGAACCTGCGAAGCTCTCAGAGCTCATCAAATGCCAAAGACAGGGAGAAAGAGAGAGAGAGAGGGAGGGAAAAATGGGGACAAATAGAGAGAGAGAAAGAGGGACAGAGGGATAGAGAGAAAAAGAGGGACAAAGAAAGAGAGAGAAATGGGGACTAATAGAGAGAGAAAGAGGGGGAGAGAGAGAGAGAAAGAGGGACAAAGAGAGAAAGAGAGGGAGAGAGAAATGGGGACAAATAGAGAGAGAGAAAGAGGGAGAGAAAGAGGGATAGAGAGAGAAAGAGGGACAAGAGAGAGAGAGAAATGGGGACTAATAGAGAGAGAAAGAGGGGGAGAGAGAGAGAGAAAGAGGGACAAAGAGAGAGAGAGAAAGAGAGGGAGAGAGAAATGGGGACAAATAGAGAGAGAGAAAGAGGGACAGAGGGATAGAGAGAGAAAGAGGGACAAAGAGAGAGAA
Source organism: Carcharodon carcharias (assembly GCF_017639515.1). Classification (NCBI taxonomy): domain Eukaryota; kingdom Metazoa; phylum Chordata; class Chondrichthyes; order Lamniformes; family Lamnidae; genus Carcharodon; species Carcharodon carcharias. The sequence continues at coordinate 203,323 of NW_024470705.1, read as the reverse complement.
AGAGGGACAAAGAGAGAGAGAAATGGGGACTAATAGAGAGAGAGAAAAAGAGGGGGAGAGAGAGAGAAAAAGAGGGGGAGAGAGAGAGAGAAAGGGGGACAAAGAGAGAAAGAGGGACAGAGAGAGAGAGGGAGAGAGAAATGGGGACAAATAGAGAGAGAGAAAGAGGGACAGAGGGATAGAGAGAGAAAGAGGGACAGAGGGATAGAGAGAGAAAGAGGGACAGAGGGATAGAGAGAGAAAGAGGGACAGAGGGATAGAGAGAGAAAGAGGGACAAAGAGAGAGAGAGAAAAAGGGACAAAGAGAGAGAGAGAAAGAGGGACAAAGAGAGAGAGAGAAATGCGGACTAATAGAGAGAGAGAAAGAGGGGGAGAGAGAGAAAGTGGGACAAAGCGAGAAAGAGGGACAAAGAGAGAGAGAGACAGAGGGAGAGAGATAGGAAGGGGGACAGAGAGAGAGGAAGGGGGACAGAGAGAGAGGAAGAGGGACAAAGAGAGAGGGAGAGAAAGAAGGAGAAAAAGAGGGACAGAGAGCGGGAGGGAAAGAGGGACAAAGAGAGAGAGGGAGAGAAAGAGGGTCCGACAGAGAGAGAAAGCGGGACTGACAGAGAGAGAATGAAGGACAAAGAGATAGAGAAAAAGTGGGACAGACAGAGAGAGAGAGAAAGAGGGAGAGAGAAAGAGGGACAGACAGCGAGAGATGGAGGGACAAAGAGAGATTGAGAGAGAACAGGGACAAAGAGACAAAGAGGGACAGAGAGAGAGAGAAAGAGGGATACAGAGAGAGACAGAGAGCGAGAAAGAGGGACAGACAGGGAGAAAGGAGGACAAAGAGAGGGAAAGAGGCACAGCGAGGGAGAGTGTGAGAAAGAAGGACAGCGAGGGAGAGTGTGAGAAACAGAGAGAGTGAGGGAGAGAGAGAGTGACAAAGAAGGAGAGAGAAAGAGTGACAAAGAAGGAGAGAGAAAGAGTGACAAAGAAGGAGAGAGAAAGCGGGACGGAGCGAGAGAGAAAGCGGGACGGAGAGAGAGAAAGAGGTTCAGAGAGAAAGAGAAAGCGCGAGAGAAAGAGGGACAGAGAGAGAGAGAAAGATGGACAGAGAGAGAGAGAGAGAGAGAAAAAGAGAGAGCACGAGAGAGAGAAAGGGACAGACTGCGAGAGATAGAAGGACGAAGAGAGATTAAGAGAGAACGGGGGACAAAGAGGGACGGAGAGAGATAGAAAGAGGGACAGAGAGAAAGAGGGACAAAGAGAGAGAGGGACAGAGGGAGAGGGAGAGAGGAAGCAGGGACAGAGCGAGGAAGAGGGGTCAGAGAGTAAGGAAGAGGGGACAGAGAGAGAGAGATGAAGAGGGGACAGGGAGAAAGCAAGAAAGAGGGGCAGAGAGAGAACAAGAAAGAGGGACAGGAAGAGAGAGTGAGAAAGAGGGGACAGAGAGAGAGTGAGGAAGAGGGGACAGAGAGAGAGAGAGTGAGGAAGAGGGGACAGAGAGAGAGAGTGAGGAAGAGGGGACAGAGAGAGAGAGAGATGAAGAGGGGACAGGGAGAGAGAGAGATGAAGAGGGGACAGGGAGAGAGAGAGATGAAGAGGGGACAGGGAGAGAGAGAGATGAAGAGGGGACAGGGAGAGAGAGAGATGAAGAGGGGACAGGGAGAGAGAGAGATGAAGAGGGGACAGGGAGAGAGAGAGATGAAGAGGGGACAGGGAGAGACAGATGAAGAGGGGACAGGGAGAGAGAGAGATGAAGAGGGGACAGGGAGAGAGAGAGATGAAGAGGGGACAGGGAGAGAGAGAGATGAAGAGGGGACAGGGAGAGAGAGAGATGAAGAGGGGACAGGGAGAGAGAGAGATGAAGAGGAGACAGGGAGAGAGAGTGAGGAAGAGGGGACAGGGAGAGAGAGTGAGGAAGAGGGGACAGGGAGAGAGAGTGAGAAAGAGGGGACAGGGAGAGAGAGTGAGGAAGAGGGGACAGGGAGAGAGAGTGAGGAAGAGGGGACAGGGAGAGAGAGTGAGGAAGAGGGGACAGGGAGAGAGAGTGAGGAAGAGGGGACAGAGAGAGAGAGAGTGAGGAAGAGGGGACAGAGAGAGAGAGTGAGGAAGAGGGGACAGAGAGAGAGAGTGAGGAAGAGGGGTCAGAGAGAGAGAGTGAGGAAGAGGGGACAGAGAGAGAGAGTGAGGAAGAGGGGACAGAGAGAGAGAGTGAGGAAGAGGGGACAGAGAGAGAGAGAGTGAGGAAGAGGGGACAGAGAGAGAGAGTGAGGAAGAGGGGACAGAGAGAGAGAGTGAGGAAGAGGAGACAGAGAGAGAGTGAGGAAGAGGGGACAGAAAGGGAGAGTGAGGAAGAGGAGACAGAGAGAGAAAAAGGGACTGACAGCAAGAGATGGACGGACAAAGAGAGTTTGAGAGAGAACGGGGGACAAGGAGAAAGAAGGAAGGACAGCGAGAGACAGATAGAAAGAGAGAGAGGGTCAGACAGAGAGAGAAAGATAGAGGGACAAAGAGAGAGAGAGAACAGGGGACAAAGAGAGACAAAGAAAGAGGGACAAAGAGAGAAAGGGACAGACTGGGAGAGAGAGGGAAAGCGGGACAAAGAGCGAGAAAGAGGGACAGAGAGAGAGATAAAGAGGGAGAAAGAGAGAGAGATAAAGAGAGAGGGAGAAAGAGAGAGAGAGAAAGAGGGACCGAGAGAGAGAGAGAGAAAGAGGGACCGAGTGAGAGAGAGAGAGAAAGAGGGACCGAGAGAGAGAGAGAGAAAGAGGGACCGAGTGAGAGAGAGAGAGAAAGAGGGACCGAGTGAGAGTGAGAGAGAGAGAGAGAAAGAGGGACCGAGTGAGAGAGAGAGAGAAAGAGGGACAGAGTGAGAGAGAGAGTAAGAGGGACAAAGGGAGAGGGAGAGAAAGAGGGACAAAGGGAGAGGGAGAGAAAGAGGGACAAAGGGAGAGAGAGGGACAAAGGGAGAGGGAGAGAGAGGGACAAAGAAAGAAAGAGAAAGAGGGACAGAGAGAGAGAGATGAATAGGGGACAGAGACAGAGAGAGAGAGATGAATAGGGGACAGAGAGAGAGAGAGAGATGAATAGGGGACAGAGAGAGAGAGAGATGAATAGGGGACAGAGAGAGAGATGGATGAATAGGAGACAGAGAGAGAGATGGATGAATAGGGGACAGAGAGAGAGATGAATAGGGGACAGAGAGAGAGATGAATAGGGGACAGAGAGAGAGATGAATAGGGGACAGAGAGAGAGATGAATAGGGGACAGAGAGAGAGATGAATAGGGGACAGAGAGAGAGATGAATAGGGGACAGAGAGAGAGATGAATAGGGGACAGAGAGAGAGATGAATAGGGGACAGAGAGAGAGATGAATAGGGGACAGAGAGAGAGATGAATAGGGGACAGAGAGATAGATGAATAGGAGATAGAGAGAGTGAAGAAGAGGGGACAGAGAGAGAGATGGATGAATAGGGGGACAGAGAGAGAGATGGATGAATAGGGGACAGAGAGAGAGATGAATAGGAGATAGAGAGAGTGAAGAAGAGGGGACAGAGAGAGAGAGAGATGAAGAGGGGACAGAGAGAGAGAGATGAAGAGGGGACAGAGAGAGAGAGATGAAGAGGGGACAGAGAGAGAGAGATGAAGAGGGGACAGAGAGAGAGAGATGAAGAGGGGACAGAGGGAGAGATTAAGAGAGGACAGAGAGAGAGATGTAGAGGAGACAGAGAGAGAGATGTAGAGGGGACAGAGAGAGAGATGTAGAGGGGACAGAGAGAGAGATGTAGAGGGGACAGAGAGAGAGAGAGATGTAGAGGGGACAGAGAGAGAGAGATGAAGAGGGGACAGAGAGAGAGAGAGAGAGATGAAGAGGGGACAGAGAGAGAGAGAGATGAAGAGGGGACAGAGAGAGAGAGAGATGAAGAGGGGACAGAGAGAGAGAGAGATGAAGAGGGGACAGAGAGAGAGAGAGATGAATAGGGGACAGAGAGAGAGAGAGATGAATAGGGAACAGAGAGAGAGAGAGACAGACAGAGAAAGGGAAAGACGGACAAAGAGGGAGAGAGAAAGAGGGACAGACAGCAAGAGATAGAGGCACAAAGAGTTTGAGAGAGAACGGGGGACAAAGAGAGAGAATGAAAGAGGGACAGAGAGATAAATAGACAGAAAGAGAGGGACAGAGAGAGAGAAAGTGGGACAAACAGGAAGAGAAAACGAGGGACAAAGAGAGACAAAGAGAGAAAGAGGGACAGACGGAGAGAAAGAGGGACAGACGGAGAGAAAGAGGGACAGACGGAGAGAAAGAGGGACAGAGAGAGAGAGAAAGAGGGACAGAAAAAGGGACAGAAAGAGAGAGAGGGACAAAGAGAGAGACAGACGTACAAAGGGAGAAAGAGAGAGAGAGACAGACTGACAAAGGGAGAGAGAGAGGAAGCAGAGACAGGGAGAGAGAGGGACAGGGAGAGCGAGGAAGAGGGGTCAGAGAGCGAGGAAGAGGGGTCAGAGAGACAGAGAGAGAGAGATGAATAGGGGACAGAGCGAGAGAGAGATGAATAGGGGACAGAGCGAGAGAGAGATGAATAGGGGACAGAGCGAGAGAGAGATGAATAGGGGACAGAGCGAGAGAGAGATGAATAGGGGACAGAGCGAGAGAGAGATGAATAGGGGACAGAGCGAGAGAGAGATAAATAGGGGACAGAGAGAGAGATGAATAGGGGACAGAGAGAGAGATGAATAGGGGACAGAGAGAGAGATGAATAGGGGACAGAGAGAGAGATGAATAGGGGACAGAGAGATGAATAGGGGACAGAGAGAGAGAGAGATGAATAGGGGACAGAGAGAGAGAGAGAGATGAATAGGGGCAGAGAGAGAGAGAGAGATGAATAGGGGACAGAGAGAGAGAGAGAGATGAATAGGGGACAGAGAGAGAGAGAGATGAATAGGGGACAGAGAGAGAGAGAGAAATGAATAGGGGACAGAGAGAGAGAGATGAATAGGATACAGAGAGAGATGAATAGGATACAGAGAGAGAGAGTTGAATAGGATACAGAGAGAGAGAGTTGAATAGGATACAGAGAGAGAGAGTTGAATAGGATACAGAGAGAGAGAGATGAATAGGGGACAGAGAGAGAGGGAGATGGATGAATACGGGACAGAGAGAGAGAGAGAGAGATGAATAGGGGACAGAGAGAGAGAGAGATGAATAGGGGAGAGAGAGAGAGAGAGAGATGAATAGGGGAGAGAGAGAGAGAGAGAGAGATGAATAGGGGACAGAGAGAGAGATGAATAGGGGACAGAGAGAGAGATGAATAGGGGACAGAGAGAGAGATGAATAGGGGACAGAGAGAGAGATGAATAGGGGACAGAGAGAGATGAATAGGAGATAGAGAGAGTGAAGAAGAGGGGACAGAGAGAGAGATAGAGATGAAGAGGGGGAGAGAGAGATGAAGAGGGGACAGAGAGAGAGAGATGAAGAGGGGACAGAGAGAGAGAGAGAGATGAAGAGGGGACAGAGAGAGAGAGAGAGAGATGAAGAGGGGACAGAGAGTGGGGTGATGAAAAGGGGACAGAGAGAGATGAAGAGGGACAGAGGGGGAGAGAGATGAAGAGGGACAGAGGGGGAGAGAGATGAAGAGGGGACAGAGAGAGAGAGAGTGAGGAAGAGGGGACAGAGAGAGAGTGAGGAAGAGGGGACAGAGAGAGAGTGAGGAAGAGGGGACAGAGAGAGAGTGAGGAAGAGGGGACAGAGAGAGAGTGAGGAAGAGGGGACAGAGAGAGAGAGTGAGGAAGAGGGGACAGAGAGAGAGTGAGGAAGAGGGGACAGAGAGAGAGTGAGGAAGAGGGGACAGAGAGAGAGTGAGGAAGAGGGGACAGAGAGAGAGTGAGGAAGAGGGGACAGAGAGAGAGAGTGAGGAAGAGGGGACAGAGAGAGAGTGAGGAAGAGGGGACAGAGAGAGAGTGAGGAAGAGGGGACAGAGAGAGAGTGAGGAAGAGGGGACAGAGAGAGAGTGAGGAAGAGGGGACAGAGAGTGAGGAAAAGGGGACAAAAAGGCAGGGTGAGAGAGAGGAAGAGGGAACAGAGAGAGAGAGAGACAGACAGAGAGAAGGAAAGAGGGACAAAGAGGGAGAGAGAAAGAGGGACAGAGAGAGAGATAGAAAGAGGGACAGAAAGAGGGACAAAGAGAGAGAGAGAGAAAGAGGGACAGAGAGAGAGAGAGAAAGAGGGACAGAGGGACAGAAAGAGGGACAGAAAGAGGGACAAAGAGAGAGAGACAGAGAGAGGGACAGAGAGAGGGACAGAGAGAGGGACAGAGAGAGGGACAGAGAGAGGGACAGAGAGAGGGACAGAGAGAGGGACAGAGAGAGGGACAGAGAGAGAGACAGAAAGAGGGACAAAGAGAGAAAGAGAAAGAGGGACAGAGAGAGAGACAGAAAGAGGGACAGACAGAGAGAGAGAGAGAGAGAGGGACAAAAAGAGAGACAGAAGGAGGGACAGAGAGAGAGAGAGACAGAAGGAGGGACAGAGAGAGAGAGACAGAAAGAGGGACAAAGAGAGAGACAGAAAGAGGGACAGAGAGAGAGACACAGAAAGAGGGACAGACAGAGAGAGAGAGAGTGGGACAGAAAGAGAGACAGAAGGAGGGACAGAGAGAGAGAGACAGAAAGAGGGACAAAGAGAGAGAGAGAAAGAGGGACAAAGAGAGAGGGGGACAGTGAGAGAGGGAGGAGGGGGACAGTGAGAGAGGGGGGAGGGGGTCAGTGAGAGAGGGTGAAGGGGTCAGTGAGAGAGGGGGGAGGGGATCAGTGAGAGAGGGGGGAGGGGGTCAGTGAGAGAGGGGGGAGGGGGTCAGTGAGAGAGGGGGGAGGGGGTCAGTGAGAGAGGGGGAGGGGGTCAGTGACGGGGGGAGGAGCTTAGTGAGGGGCGGTCAGTGAGCGAGGGGGTGGGGGACAGTGAGCGAGGGGTGGGGGGCAGTGAGCGAGGGGTGGGGGGCAGTGAGCGAGGGGGTGGGGGACAGTGAGCGAGGGGTGGGGGGCAGTGAGCGAGGGGTGGGGGACAGTGAGAGAGGGGGGAGGGGGTCAGTGACGGGAGGAGGGGGACAGTGAGAGAGGGGGAGGGGGACAGTGAGAGAGAGGGGAGGGGGACAGTGAGGGAGGGGGGAGGGGGACAGTGAGAGAGGGGGGAGGGGGTCAGTGAGAGAGGGGGGAGGGGGTCAGTGAGAGAGGGGGGAGGGGGTCAGTGAGAGAGGGGGAGGGGGACAGTGAGAGAGGGGGAGGGGGTCAGTGAGAGAGGGGGGAGGGGGTCAGTGAGAGAGAGGGGAGGGGGACAGTGAGAGAGGGGGGAGGGGGTCAGTGAGAGAGGGGGGAGGGGGTCAGTGAGAGAGGGGGAGGGGGGACAGTGAGAGAGGGGGGAGGGGGTCAGTGAGAGAGGGGGGAGGGGGGACAGTGAGAGAGGGGGGAGGGGGGTCAGTGAGAGAGGGCGGGGGGGGGTCAGTGAGAGAGGGCGGGGGGGTCAGTGAGAGAGGGGGAGGGGGACAGTGAGAGAGGGGGAGGGGGACAGTGAGAGAGGGGGGGAGGGGGTCAGTGAGAGAGGGGAAGAGGGGACAGTGAGGGAGGGGGACAGTGAGAGAGGGGGGAGGGGGGACAGTGAGAGAGGGGGGAGGGGGACAGTGAGAGAGGGGGGAGGGGGTCAGTGAGGGAGGGGGAGGGGGACAGTGAGGGAGGGGGGAGGGGGTCAGTGAGAGAGGGGGACAGTGAGAGAGGGGGGAGGGGGACAGTGAGAGAGGGGGGAGGGGGGACAGTGAGAGAGGGGGGAGGGGGACAGTGAGAGAGGGGGGAGGGGGACAGTGAGGGAGGGGGGAGGGGGTCAGTGAGAGAGGGGGAGGGGGTCAGTGAGAGAGGGGGGAGGGGGACAGTGAGAGAGGGGGAGGGGGTCAGTGAGAGAGGGGGGAGGGGGTCAGTGAGAGAGGGGGGAGGGGGGACAGTGAGAGAGGGGGGAGGGGGACAGTGAGAGAGGGGGGAGGGGGACAGTGAGAGAGGGGGGGAGGGGGACAGTGAGGGAGGGGGGAGGGGGTCAGTGAGAGAGGGGGAGGGGGACAGTGAGGGAGGGGGGAGGGGGACAGTGAGAGAGGGGGGAGGGGGACAGTGAGAGAGGGGGGAGGGGGACAGTGAGAGAGGGGGGAGGGGGACAGTGAGAGAGGGGGGAGGGGGACAGTGAGGGAGGGGGGAGGGGGTCAGTGAGAGAGGGGGAGGGGGACAGTGAGGGAGGGGGGAGGGGGACAGTGAGAGAGGGGGGAGGGGGTCAGTGAGAGAGGGGGGAGGGGTAAAGTGAGAGAGGGGGAGGGGGTCAGTGAGGGAGGGGGGAGGGGGACAGTGAGAGAGGGGGGGACAGTGAGAGAGGGGAGGGGGACAGAGAGAGTGAGGGGAAGAGGGGACAGAGAGAGTGAGGGGAAGAGGGGACAGAGAGAGAGAGGGGAAGAGGGGACAGAGAGAGTGAGGGGAAGAGGGGACAGAGAGAGAGGGGAAGAGGGGACAGAGAGAGTGAGGAGAAGAGGGGACAGAGAGAGTGAGGGGAAGAGGGGACAGAGAGAGTGAGGGGAAGAGGGGACAGAGAGAGTGAGGGGAAGAGGGGACAGAGAGAGAGAGGAAGAGGGGACAGAGAGAGTGAGGGGAAGAGGGGACAGAGAGAGTGAGGGGAAGAGGGGACAGAGAGAGAGGGGGGAAGAGGGGACAGAGAGAGAGAGGAAGAGGGGACAGAGAGAGTGAGGGGAAGAGGGGACAGAGAGAGTGAGGGGAAGAGGGGACAGAGAGAGTGAGGGGAAGAGGGGACAGAGAGAGTGAGGGGAAGAGGGGACAGAGAGAGAGGGGGGAAGAGGGGACAGAGAGAGAGAGGGGAAGAGGGGACAGAGAGAGAGAGGGGAAGAGGGGACAGAGAGAGAGAGGGGAGGAGGGGACAGAGAGAGGGGGAAGAGGGGACAGAGAGAGAGAGGGGAAGAGGGGACAGAGAGAGAGAGGGGAGGAGGGGACAGAGAGAGAGGGGGGAGGAGGGGACAGAGAGAGGGGAAGAGGGGACAGAGAGAGAGGGGGAAGAGGGGACAGAGAGAGAGAGGGGAAGAGGGGACAGAGAGAGAGAGGAAGAGGGGACAGAGAGAGAGGGGGGAAGAGGGGACAGAGAGAGAGAGGAAGAGGGGACAGAGAGAGAGAGGAAGAGGGGACAGAGAGAGAGGGGGGAAGAGGGGACAGAGAGAGAGAGGAAGAGGGGACAGAGAGAGGGGGGAAGAGGGGACAGAGAGAGGGGGGAAGAGGGGACAGAGAGGGGGGAAGAGGGGACAGAGAGAGGGGGAAGAGGGGACAGAGAGAGGGGGAAGAGGGGACAGAGAGAGGGGGAAGAGGGGACAGAGAGAGAGGGGGGAAGAGGGGACAGAGAGAGAGGGGGGAAGAGGGGACAGAGAGAGAGAGGGGGGAAGAGGGGACAGAGAGAGGGGGGAAGACGGGACAGTGAGAGAGAGGAGGGACGGAGAGAGAGGGGGAGGAGGGGACAGAGAGAGAGGGGGGAAGAGGGGGCAGAGAGAGAGGGGAAGAGGGGACAGAGAGAGTGAGGGGAAGAGGGGGCAGAGAGAGTGAGGGGAAGAGGGGACAGAGAGAGAGAGGGGAAGAGGGGACAGAGAGAGAGAGGGGAAGAGGGGACAGAGAGAGAGAGGGGAAGAGGGGGCAGAGAGAGAGAGGGGAAGAGGGGACAGAGAGAGAGGGGGGAAGAGGGGACAGAGAGAGGGGGAAGAGGGGACAGAGAGAGGGGGAAGAGGGGACAGAGAGAGAGAGGGGGAAGAGGGGTCAGAGAGAGGGGGAAGAGGGGTCAGAGAGAGGGGGGAAGAGGGGTCAGAGAGAGGGGGGAAGACGGGACAGTGAGAGAGAGGAGGGACGGAGAGAGAGGGGGAGGAGGGGACAGAGAGAGAGGGGGGAAGAGGGGGCAGAGGGAGAGGGGAAGAGGGGACAGAGAGAGTGAGGGGAAGAGGGGACAGAGAGAGTGAGGGGAAGAGGGGACAGAGAGAGAGAGGGGAAGAGGGGGCAGAGAGAGAGGGGAAGAGGGGACAGAGAGAGTGAGGGGAAGAGGGGACAGAGAGAGTGAGGGGAAGAGGGGACAGAGAGAGTGAGGGGAAGAGGGGACAGAGAGAGTGAGGGGAAGAGGGGACAGAGAGAGAGAGGGGAAGAGGGGACAGAGAGAGAGAGGAAGAGGGGACAGAGAGAGTGAGGGGAAGAGGGGACAGAGAGAGAGAGGGGAAGAGGGGGCAGAGAGAGAGAGGGGAAGAGGGGACAGAGAGAGAGGGGAAGAGGGGACAGAGAGAGTGAGGGGAAGAGGGGACAGAGAGAGTGAGGGGAAGAGGGGACAGAGAGAGTGAGGGGAAGAGGGGACAGAGAGAGAGGGGAAGAGGGGACAGAGAGAGTGAGTGGAAGAGGGGACAGAGAGAGTGAGGGGAAGAGGGGACAGAGAGAGAGAGGGGAAGAGGGGACAGAGAGAGAGAGGGGAAGAGGGGACAGAGAGAGAGGGGAAGGGGGGGACAGAGAGAGTGAGGGGAAGAGGGGACAGAGAGAGTGAGGGGAAGAGGGGACAGAGAGAGAGGGGAAGGGGGGGACAGAGATAGATGGGGGAGGAGGGGACAGAGAGAGAGAGAGAGGAAGAGGGAACAGGGAGTCAGAAAGAGGGGAAGAGAGAGAGATGGGGGAGGAGAAATGGAAATATAAAGGAGAGTTGATGTTCCCTTTTATTTGCGCTGCTTTCTGGCTGCCGTCCTGCTGTTTTATGACTCAGCTGCAGAGGGCATCGAGAGACCGGAGAAAGAGCTGTATTACAGCAGACTAGCCTGTGCTGAGTGACTGCGAGAGCACTGTGCACCTCCCAGTGGCTCTCAGGCATAAATCTTTCACTCTGATCCGCTTTGATGCCACTGGAGTACTGCTCACCACCACCCCACCCCACCCCCCCTCCCCCCCCCACTGCTGTGTCTAACTCCTCTCTCAGGAACCATTTGGTCTCACAGCTTCTCTCCCACCCTCCTCGACAGCTTGCGAACACACTGACTTCTCCGAATGTGCAGTCGTTCCCAATGCAAGCGCCAGCCCACGAGTGTTATTGGCCTTTGCAAAAGGTTACACCAATTTGAGGTTTTCGTTAGCACCTCACTGGGGTGTGTGCCTTTTTGCACAGTGCTCCTTGTTTCAGGCGCCCTGAGTGGGGGGGGGGGGTGCCAAGAGGAGGCATTACAAAAGTGTTAACTGGTCTTGTTTGTGGAACCATGGAGTCTGCGAATTGGCTGCTTATATAACGTTAGTGTTCCCCCCCCACCGCCTTCCTCTGTCTCACTGCCCCCCTTGCTCTGTCTCACTGCCCCCCTTCCTCTGTCTCACTGCCCCCCTTCCTCTGTCTCACTGCCCCCCTTGCTCTGTCTCACTGCCCCCCTTGCTCTGTCTCACTGCCCCCCTTGCTCTGTCTCACTGCCCCCCTTCCTCTGTCTCACTGCCCCCCTTGCTCTGTCTCACTGCCCCCCTTGCTCTGTCTCACTGCCCCCCTTGCTCTGTCTCACTGCCCCCCATCCTCTGTCTCACTGCCCCCCATCCTCTGTCTCACTGCCCCCCATCCTCTGTCTCACTGTCCCCCTTGCTCTGTCTCTATGCCCCCCATCCTCTGTCTCTCTGCCCCCCATCCTCTGTCTCTCTGCCCCCCATCCTCTGTCTCTCTGCCCCCCATCCTCTGTCTCTCTGCCCCCCATCCTCTGTCTCTCTGCCCCCCATCCTCTGTCTCTCTGCCCCCCATCCTCTGTCTCTCTGCCCCCCATCCTCTGTCTCACTGCCCCCCTTGCTCTGTCTCACTGCCCCCCTTGCTCTGTCTCACTGCCCCCTTCCTTTTTCTCTCTCGCACCCTCGGTCCCCATCGCTCGCTCCCTCTCTCCGTCGCTCCGTCTCTTTCCATCACGCTCTGTCTCTCTCTCCGTCGCTCTGTCTGTTTCTCTCCATCGCGCTCTCTCTCTTTCTCTCCATCGTGTGCTCTCTCTTTCTCTCCATCGCGCTCTGTCTCTTTCTCTCCATCGCGCTCTGTCTCTTTCTCTCCATCACGCTCTCTCTCTTTCTCTCCATCGTGCACTCTGTCTCTTTCTCTCCATCGCGCTCTGTCTCTTTCTCTCCATCGCGCTCTGTCTTTTTCTCTCCATCACGCTCTCTCTTTCTCTCCATCACGCTCTCTCTTTCTCACCATCGCGCTCTCTCTCTTTCTCACCATCGCGCTCTCTCTCTTTCTCACCATCGCGCTCTCTCTCTTTCTCACCATCGCGCTCTCTCTTTCTCACCATCGCGCTCTCTCTCTTTCTCACCATCGCGATCTCTCTCTTTCTCTCCATCGCGCTCTCTCTCTTTCTCACCATCGCGCTCTCTCTCTTTCTCACCATCGCGCTCTCTCTCTTTCTCACCATCGCGCTCTCTCTCTTTCTCACCATCGCGCTCTCTCTCTTTCTCACCATCGCGCTCTCTCTCTTTCTCACCATCGCGCTCTCTCTCTTTCTCTCCATCGCACTCTCTCTCTTTCTCTCCATCGCGCTCTCTCTCTTTCTCTCCATCGCGCTCTCTCTTTCTCTCCATTGCGCTCTCTCTCTTTCTCTCCATCACTCTCTATCGTTCTCTTGTTCTATCTCTCTCCATCGTTCTTTCTCTCTGTCTTATATTCTCCGTCTCTCACTCTCCCTGTCTCTCTCTCTCTCCCTGTCTGTCTCTCTCTCTCTCCCTGTCTGTCTCTGTCTCTCTCCCTGCCTGTCTGTCTCTCTCCCTGTCTGTCTCTCTCCCTGTTTCTCTGTCTCCCTGTCTCTCTCTCTCTCTCTCTCCCTATCTCTCTCTCTCTCTCTCTCTCTCTCTCTCTGTCTCTCCCTGTCTCTCCCTCTCTCCTGGTCTGTCTCTCTCTCTCTCACTGTCTCTCTCTCACTGTCTCTCTCTCTCTCTCTCTCAGCCTCCTTCACCTCGAACTCTCACTCTGTGTCACCTTCCCCAATTTCTCTTTTATCTCTCTCTCTGTCTGCAGTTCTTCCATCTCTCTGCACTCCCACTTTGTCTCTCCTCCCTCTCTCCCTGCCTCACCCTCCAGGATTCAGCCTCTAACACTCCCCAGAAACAATAGCAATGCAACTGATTGGTCCTGTTGCCCATATTGCCAGTGACAGAACCTGTTGCCAGGCTACAGCGTATGAATGACTGAATAAAAGTTTCAGCGAGCCAACGGTTTGAGAATGGGAAGTTGCTGCCACACAGCCTGTGTGATGCTGATAATTGATTGCATCTGATTGGGATCTTCATAAGAGCTGTCGAAAGAGAGAGAGAGTGTCTGTGTGTCTGTGTGTGTGTGTGGATGTGTATGTCTGTCTGTGAGTCTGTCTGTGTGTGTGTCTTGGTGTGTATGTCTGTGTGTCTGTCTGTGGGTGTGTGGGTGGGTGTGTGTGGGTGGGTGTGTGTGTCTGTGGGTGTGTGTCTGTGGGTGTGTGTGTGTGGGTGTGTGTGTCTGTGGGTGTGTGTGTCTGTGTGTGGGTGTGTCTGTGGGTGTGTCTGTGGGTCTGTCAGTCTGTGGGTGTGTGTGTCTGTCTATGGGTGGGTGTGGGTGTGTCCGTGTCTGCCTGTGGGTGTGTCTGTGTCTGTCTGTGGGTGTGTCTGTGGGTGTGTGTGTGTGTGTGTGGGTGTGTGCGTCTGTCTGGGGAGAACAAGTGTGTACATGCACGTGGTGGTGTGGGGTTCAGAGTGTGTGTGGGTGTGAGTGGGTGTTGGGGAATGAGTGAGTGTGTGTATGTGGGGTGAGGGGGAGTGTGTGAGTGGTGGGGGGAGTGTGTGAGTAGGGGGGAGAGTGTGTGTGTGTGTGAGTAGGGGGGAGAG
>NW_024470705.1:162500-188939 GCF_017639515.1 Carcharodon carcharias | reverse complement strand
CCTTCCCTCTCTCTCTCTCCCTTCCCTCTCTCTCTCTCTCTCTTTCCCCATCTCTCTCTTTCCCCCACCTCCCCACTCTCTCTCCACCCTGTGCCGCTAATGAACAAACTTTTCACGTTGTTGCTCCCTCTTGCCCCACTCCGCCCCCCCCCCCACCACCCCCTCCCAGCAAGCTGGAGAAACAGAAGGAGAGGGAACGAAAGAAAGAGGAGAAGAGGAAGATTGCCAGTCTATCCTTCACCCTGGACGATGATGAGGAGGAGGAGGACGAAGAGGAAGAGGAGGAGGAACCCGGAGAGGAGTCTAAAAGCGAGGACGAGGACCTGATGCTAGGTTAGAAAGACGGTGGAGGCTTTTGGGCTCCATCGGCTCCCCCTGTGTCTCTCCTGTTTCCATCACGGTCCCAAGGGGCAGAGTGGCCCAGTGTCTCTCACTCTCCCCACTGAGCCCGTAGATTGTGGGTTTGAGCCCTGTGCTCACACCCTCCCCCCCCCCCCCACCCCCCCCCCCGCCCCCAACACCCCCCCCCCCCCCTCCCCAGGGTCAGTCTTGCGCTCGTTGGGACAAACACTAGAATGCCAAATTTCAGACGGTCGCAACAATTGATACTACACGGGAGAAAAGGGTGCCGATTGGTTGGAATGTCGGACTCTGATTGGCTGAGGCATCACCGTGGAGAAGGCGGTGGCGCGCTATATGAAATTGGCCGACCGAGTCAAACAGCGCGTCCCCTTGGTTGCCTGTAACGGACGCAGTACAGGCCGCACTGGACCCAGCCCGCGCTCGCAGAACCCAAAGCTGTGAGATGCGCTCCCCCTACCTCCCATTGGACAGCACTTGCTGAGCAATGCTGAGTGCGCTAACAGCGACGCAATTTAAGATAATCGGTCCAGCTCGCGACATGGCTCGCTTACGCTTGCTCATACACCGGGACCCATCCTCTGCAAACAAAAGGAATATGTTCAGGCCTTGTGCTGTTCCCTTCCCCCCTCCCCCCCCATTGCTTTCTCCATGGCAACGCCTCAGCCAATCAGAGCCAACTTTCCAACCAGTCAGCACCCTTTTCTCCTGCAGTATAAATTGTTGTGAAAGTTTGAAATTTGATATTCTTGGATTTGTCCTGATGAGTGAGAGGTGGCAACTACCAGGCACCTTTTAACATCGTCAATCATCCCAAAAAGCATTACAAAAAGCATTCAGTCATAGAATGGCACGCCCAGAAGGAGGCCGTTTGGCCTCTCAAGCCTGTGCTAGCTCTTTCAAAGGGCGGTCCAGTTACTCCCACTCTCTCGTGTACTTATCCAATTCCCTTTTGAATGCCGCGGTTGAACCTGCCTCCACCACCCTCTCAGGCAGCGCATTCCAGATCCTAGCGTTCTCCTCACGTCACCACTGCTCCCTTTGATAATCACCTTAAATCGGTGTCCCTCTGGTTATCGACTCTTCTGCTCCCGGAAACAGTTCCTCTTCACATGCTCGATCGAAACCCCTCATGATTTGGAATGCCTCGATTAAATCTCCCCTTGATCTTCTCTGCTCTAACGAGAACAATCTCAGCTTCTCCCGTCTCTCCGCGTTAACTGAAGTCGCTCATCCCTGGACTCATTCCAGTAAACCTCCGCCGCACCCTCTCCAGTACCTACATGTCATTTGCAAAGTGCAGTGCTCAAAACTGGGCACCATACTCCAGGTAGTTTTTTTTGCGTTTATTTGTTTGCAGGATGTGGGTGTCACTGGCTAGGCCAACGTTAATTGCCCCTCCCTAATTGCCCCTTGAGAAAGTAGTGGTGAGCCGCCTTCTTGAGCCGCTGCAGTCCCCATGTGGTTAGGTACACCCACCGTGCTGTTAGGGAGGGGGTTCCAGGATTTTGACCCAGCGATAGTGAAGGAACGGCCGATATATTACCAAGTCGGGATGGTGTGTGGGGCTGGGAGTGGAACTTGCAGGTGGTGGTGTTCCCCATGTGTCTGCTGCCCTTGTCCTTCTAGGTGGTAGAGGTGGTGGGTTTGGGCGGCGCTGTCGAAGGAGCCTTGGCAAGTTGCTGCAGTGCATCTTGTAGATGGTACACACACTGCTGCCCCTGTGCGTCGGTGGTGGAGGGGGTGAATATTTAAGGTGGTTTTATAAAGGTTTAGCAATAACTTCCTTGCTGTTGTTCTCTCTTTACAAAGCCCAGGATCCCGCATGCTCTATTAATTGCTTTGATAATCTGCCACCTTCAGCGATTTGTGCGCAGATGCCCCAGATCTCTCTCGCGCCCCCTTTAAAATGTTTCCTCTAGCCATTAATGTCTGCCCTCGTTCTTCCCACCAAAATGTAACCACCTCCACACTTCCGTGTGCATCTTGTACCCCAGTCGCGCACTCCTGGCCCCTCAACCCCTGTTTCTCAATCTCCGCCTCCCACCGTGCCTTTCAAACCCTTCGTCTGTGCACCTACGTTCGATTTCACCGCCCAGAAGCAGGCCATTCGGCCCCTCTGGTGTTTCCTGCCCCTCCCCCCCCACACCCAGCCTCCTCCCACCCTCCCTACTCCATCCTCCCCCTGCCCCACCCGCCCGGGCCCCCCCCCCCCCCCCCAATCCCCCGTATCCTTCTATTCCTCTCTCCCCTCGTGTGTCTATCCAACTCCTTAAACACATCGACACGATTCACCTCCACCCCCCTCCCTGTGGGAGCGAGTTCCACATTCTCCCCGCTCTCTGGGTAAAGACCTTTCTCCTGAATTCCCCCCTCCCCCCTCGATCGGCTTTATTAGCGAAGGGCGGGGGGGGGGTGCGGAACTCTGCTTTGCTCTGGGCCTGGTTCCCGCCGTGCTGTCCCTTCCCTCGATTCCTTCTGTTTCTCTCCGGTCCCCTCGTCTCCTGAGCTTTCTGTCTTTCTTTTTCCGTTTCCAGACATCATTCCCATCAAGAAGCGGAAACTGGGCAAAAATCCGGACGTGGACACCAGCTTCCTCCCGGACCGGGAGCGGGAGGTAATCCAGGGCCACTGCGTTCAATCTCGGCCGCCGGCGGGCGCCCCGAATGTCGAGGCCTCGGGGC
Organism: Carcharodon carcharias; assembly: GCF_017639515.1. Lineage (NCBI taxonomy): Eukaryota > Metazoa > Chordata > Chondrichthyes > Lamniformes > Lamnidae > Carcharodon > Carcharodon carcharias. The sequence continues at coordinate 185,895 of NW_024470705.1, read as the reverse complement.
CCCGGTTACACCGGCCTTTCCTTCCGACGTGGGCACAAAGGAGCAAGGAGCTAGCGCCCTCCCCAGCAGCCTCTCGTCGCCCCCCCCCTCCCCCCATCCCGCCACCCAACACCCCCGCCGGGAACGTCCCAGAGCACCTCGCAGCCGTTAACAACTTATCCCAAAAGTTGGGGGGTCACCACTGTCAGAGGGTCAGCGCTGAGGTAGTGCCGCACTGTTGGAGCGTCAGTGCTGAAGGAGCGCCGCGCTGTGGGAGGGTCAGCGCTGAGGGAGCGCCGCACTGTCGGAGCGTCAGTGCTGAAGGAGTGCCGCGCTGTGGGAGGGTCAGCGCTGAGGGAGCGCCGCACTGTCGGAGGGTCAGTGCCGAGGGAGCGCCGCACTGTCGGAGGGTCAGTGCCGAGGGAGCGCCGCACTGTCGGAGGGTCAGCGCTGAGGGAGTGCCGCACTGTGGGAGGGTCAGTGCTGAGGGAGCGCCGCACTGTCGGAGGGTCAGTGCTGAGGGAGTGCCGCACTGTGGGAGGGTCAGTGCTGAGGGAGCGCCACACTGTGGGAGGGTCAGTGCTGAGGGAGCGCCACACTGTGGGAGGGTCAGTGCTGAGGGAGTGCCGCACTGTCGGAGGGTCAGTACTAAGGGAGTGCCGCGCTGTCGGAGGGTCAGTGCTGAGGGAGTGCCGCACTGTCGGAGGGTCAGTGCTGAGGGAGCGCCGCACTGTCGGAGGGTCAGTTCTGAGGGAGCGCCGCACTGTCGGAGGGTCAGTGCTGAGGGAGTGCCGCACTGTCGGAGGGTCAGTGCTGAGGGTGCGCCGCACTGTCGGAGGGTCAGTACTGAGGGAGCCCCGCACTGTCGGACGGTCAGCGCTGAGGTAGTGCCGCACTGTCGGAGGGTCAGCACTGAGGGAGCGCCGCACTGTCGGAGGGTCAGTGCTGAGGGAGCGCCGCACTGTCAGAGGGTCAGTGCTGAGGGAGCGCCGCACTGTCGGAGGGTCAGCACTGAGGGAGCGCTGCACTGTCGGAGGGTCAGCACTGAGGGAGCGCCACACCGTCGGAGCGTCAGCACTGAGGGAGCGCCGCACTGTCGGAGGGTCAGCACTGAGGGAGCGCCGCACTGTCGGAGGGTCAGCACTGAGGGAGCGCTGCACCGTCGGAGTGTCAGCACTGAGGGAGTGCCGCACCGTTGGAGCGTCAGTGCTGAGGGAGCGCTGCAGTGCCGGTGTGTTGGTTGGGTGCTCAGTAGTTCTCTCTCTAGCCCTGACAAAGGGCAGAGCTGAGGTACAGAGCAGCACTGAATGACGTGAACAAACCCAAGGGGTCGAGTGGCCCTCATCTGTGCCTCTGGGGAGGTGACGGCCAGGTCATTCAGCATTGGTGCCGTATTGAATGAACATCCTGCAATTTATCTCACGGCTCTTCTCAGCACATGTTGCCTCCAGTGGGGCATCCTGTCCTCTTGTGTGGTGGTCGTACGCCCCACCGATCGGCCGAGTGAATCAAACAACATGTTCATAATAGGCAGCGTACAGATTGTACTCAACCAGCCCGTGCTCTCGAAAGTCCAAACAAAACATCTGCTGTTAGATGTTTCTCTGGGATTGGGGTAGCACTTACTGAACTATCCTGAGTGAGCTAATAGCTACACTCACCTCAGCCGAGCGGGTAATGTGGCTCATTTATATGTGCTCGAGGTGGTGTACATACCCACATACACAGGGAGACACCCTCTGTAAACAAAAGGAGTATGTTCAAGCCCTGCACCCTCCTTTTGAATCACCTGGCCACTCAGGGAGCCGATAGATAGCTCCCCCGCTGCTTTCCCCACGGCAACACCTGGGCCAATCGGAATCGACTCGCCAGCCAATCAGCACCCTCTCCTTTCCCAGTGGAAATTGCTGTGAGTGTTTGAAATTCAGTACTCCTGTATTTGTCCTTGTGTGACCTCCCTCTGCAGCAGCATGTCTCTCTCTCTCTTCCCTACAGTGTTCAAGCTCCGAGCTACCCAGCAATTAGCTGTCCGAATATCTTATTATTTTTATTTCTGTTTGGCAAATCCTATATTTTTGGATCTTTCGAGATCCTCCTTTCAGCTGCGTGGGAGAACATTCCGGAGCTGGCGCCCTGCTCTGGGAGGCCGGTGGCTGCTCTCAGGGGTCCCCGGTGCAGCTTGCGGTGTGAACTGTGAGAGTTGGCGGGGTTAAACAGAGGCCCTTTTGGCTGTGTGTGTGCCGGGAGGGTGGTGGGGGGGGTGGGGGCGGTGGGGGCGGTGGGGCAGGGGACACGCTCCCGATTCAGCCCCTCAAGGGAGGGGGGTTCTCGGCCACTCCCAGGTCATTTCTGAGGGTTCGGCTGCTTCCCCCATCTCTGTATCCTGTAGTGGAAATAGTGCAAGGCAGGATCATGCTGCCCTCTGGGTTGCCCCATGTCTCGGCGACCCCCCAGTCTCGCCCCCTCCCCCACGGCTCGTGCCATCCACGACTCTGTGTTTTGGATTTTTACCCGGTGGGTTAGTCGGGGTGCCTGGTGTCACTGTTGAACGCAGGCGAAACCCACTCGCAGGACCTCCCATCCATCTGGAAAGCATCCCGGAGCTGGCAGATGTTCAGCAGATGTGTGCAGAGGCCGGGGAGCCGGCTGCCGACTGCGCTCTCTTAAATCAAGCACCCCCGTCTCTAATTACGTTACACGGCCACCAGAATTTGTGTCTGGTCGGGGGCGAGCACTGTCTGCACCAGTTGGAATTGGAGAACTCTGCAAGTACGTAGGACCCGACGCCATAAAAGTTTAACGCTGAGCAGCGTGCTGTCCAGTTCGTTCTCTCATCCTCCTGAATCATCCAGGTAAATGCGCCGTCCCCGACGCTGTCTCTTTATGCCCGAGATCGGACCACGAGTCTCAGGCCAGACGTGATGACCTCTCACCTGATAGGCAAGTTTTGTGAGGCAGGCTTCCTGAGCCTGACCAGGCCCTTTATTCCCAAGTCCCCACCACAGCCTCCATCCACGCTCACCTGCAGTGCCTAGAATGTCTCATATTTCTACAGCAGTCAGCGATAGGTCAGCTGCTTTCGCTCTCTCACCTCTCAGTCAGCAGGCCGTGGGCTCGGATCCCCCCGAGGATTCAGGACCCACTAACCCCCTCCCTGGATTCAGTCCTGAGGGAGCGCCGCACTGTGGGAGGGTCAGTGCTGAGGGAGCGCCGCACTGTCAGAGGGTCAGTGCTGAGGGAGAGCCGCACTGTCGGAGGGTCAGTGCTGAGGGAGCGCCGCACTGTCGGAGGGTCAGTGCTGAGGGAGCGCCGCACTGTCCGAGGGACAGCGCTGAGGGAGCGCCGCACTGTCAGAGGGTCAGCGCTGAGGGAGCGCCGCACTGTCAGAGGGTCAGCGCTGAGGGAGCGCCGCACTGTCAGAGGGTCAGCGCTGAGGGAGCGCCGCACTGTCAGAGGGTCAGCGCTGAGGGAGCGCCACACTGTCAGAGGGTCAGCGCTGAGGGAGCGCCGCACTGTCAGAGGGTCAGCGCTGAGGGAGCGCCGCACTGTCAGAGGGTCAGCGCTGAGGGAGCGCCGCACTGTCGGAGGGTCAGTGCTGAGGGAGAGCCGCACTGTCAGAGGGTCAGCGCTGAGGGAGCGCCGCACTGTCGGCATGTCAGTGCTTAGGGAGCGCCGCACTGTCGGAGGGTCAGTGCTGAGGGAGTGCCGCACTGTCGGAGGGTCAGTGCTGAGGGAGTGCCGCACTGTCGGAGGGTCAGTGCTGAGGGAGCGCCGCACTGTCGGAGGGTCAGTGCTGAGGGAGCGCCGCACTGTCGGAGGGTCAGTGCTGAGGGAGTGCCGCACTGTCGGAGGGTCAGTGCTGAGGGAGTGCCGCACTGTGGGAGGGTCAGTGCTGAGGGAGCGCCGCACTGTCGGAGGGTCAGCGCTGAGGGAGCGCCGCGCTGTCGGAGGGTCAGTGCTGAGGGAGCGCTCCACTGTCGGAGGGTCAGTACTGAGGGAGAGCCACACTGTCGGAGGGTCAGCGCTGAGGGAGCGCCGCACTGTCGGCGTGTCAGTGCTGAGGGAGAGCCGCACTGTCAGAGGGTCAGCGCTGAGGGAGCGCCGCACTGTCAGAGGGTCAGTGCTGAGGGAGCACCGCACTGTCAGAGGGTCAGTGCTGAGGGAGCACCGCACTGTCAGAGGTGCCAACCTTCAGGTTGAGATATGAAACCCAAGACCCCTGTCTACCCTCCCAGGTAGGCGTAAAAATCCCACGTCTACTATCGGAAGAATAGTGGGTGGGGGATTTCTCCCCAATGTCCTGGAGCTAATATTTATCCTTCAACCAACATCCCTTAAAAAAAAAGCAGGATGTGCTGGACATTCATCACATCGCAATCTGTGGGAGCTTGCTGTGCGCAAAATGGCTGCCGCGGTCCATTGCACTGAAAAAAAGCCCTGCATTTCTCCAGCACCTTTCACTGCCTTGAGTGCCTCTGGCCAGGAGAGTTTTCCTTCTTGAAACTCTGGGTCACTCTAGTTATGTACGGAACATGCTCTTACTCCTGTCACGAGAATGTAATAGTTTTCGTGATATTTATCCTGATTTATTGTAAAGGTCGGTCAATAGCGGGGTTTGGATTACTTTCCCTGAGTGTATGTGTGTGAGGGATTTAATCGAATTGGGGGACAGCTGGGTTGGAGCCTTTGAGTGAAAAAGAGAAGCCGGGTTTGAAATGCTAAATGTGTAAACATGGCTGAGGGTTTAGCAAGGGAGGTGTGAGGAATATTTGCATGTTTAGATAAACCAGAGTAGTTTGAATTTCAAAGAGATGATGGGATGTTACACCTAGTCATTAGGAAGCGAAGCCAAACAGTGTGTTTATTTTTCCCAATGGCTACCGTTAGTCTGAGTACTGTGAAAGGTTTATATTACGAGAAAAGTAAAGTTGCAAAGACACTTTGGAACAATGTAATTTACATCGAAAAGGGAGAAACGTGTGTAAGGGAGGTGAGTTGTGTGTAAGGAGGAAGGCATTCTAAGATCTAACACAAGAGTGAAAAGCCTCCAGCCTCTGTGCATCCAGTTGCTGTCTACAGGAACCGAGGCTGAGAAAGCTCACTGTGAATATCACTGTCCAGGGAGTTGTGCCTGGGTGTGTTGAAAGCTATTTTGTTTTACCATCGCCTTAACAGAAGTGTTACTGGGAGCTAGATTAATTAGGCAGTTCAGGAGCTATTATAGTGGTAATTTGTAGACCTACGTACGTGCTTAAGACCTTTTCTTCCGTTAATAAATGTTTAATTTAGTTTTGTAAAAACCTCTAAGACTCGGTGGTCTTATTACTACCGAAATACTTAGATCAGCGAACACCGGGTGGGGGGGGGGGTGCGGCGGTTGTGATGGGGGAACGGGACTCGGTGCAAGTTGGACCGAAATCAAATACGAATTGATAAACGGTTGCGTCAGCCGTTTCAAGTTGCCCTCCGGGATTTGAGCAGGCCGGCGTTTACTGTCCGCTGCGCCATAACACTCCAGTGTCGGCCGTGGGACGCTGTAGGTTCTCCCCTCCAGCGGCGGGTTAATGACCGCAGCGCGCCTGGGCTAAGTCCTTCGCTTCCCTGGCCTTGTCTCTCCAGGAAGAAGAGAACCGCCTTCGCGAGGAGCTGCGACAGGAGTGGGCTAACAAGCAAGAGAAGATTAAAAGTAAGACAGGACTCGCGAAGCCTCGTGTGGGCGATCCCTGAGCCCGGCGGCGAACGGGACAGGTCCCAACCCCAACCGCCCGCAGCGCAGTCGCGTGATAAGCCTCCGACCCCACGCTGTCTCCCTTGGCGACCTTCGACGCCGCCCCTCGCCCCTCACCCCGTCGGTTGTCGAGAGCCTCCAGGCGGCCAGCGGTTCTTGACGCGCTCCAGCCCGATCCCACGTGCACAACACTTGGTCCGAAAGTCTGCTACCGCAGTTGTCCCAACTCGCACCGAGTCCCGTTTTCCCCCTCATCACACCACCCCCCCCGCCCCCCCACCCTCCCCACCCAGTGTTCGCTGATCTACGCTGTCTTCTGGTCTGGCAATAACACACACTCTGGGGGACCCCCCTGTAAATACTGACACACTCCCCCGGGGATCCTCCTGTAAATACTGACACACTCCCCCGGGGACCCCCCTGTAAATACTGACACACTCCCCCGGGGACCCCCCTGTAAATACTGACACGCTCCCCCGGGGATCCCCCTGTAAATACTGACACACTCCCCCGGGGATCCCCCTGTAAATACTGACACACTCCCCCGGGGACCCCCCTGTAAATACTGACACACTCCCCCGGGGATCCCCCTGTAAATACTGACACACTCCCCCGGGGATCCCCCTGTAAATACTGACACACTCCCCCGGGGACCCCCTGTAAATACTGACACACTCCCCCGGGGACCCCCTGTAAATACTGACACACTCCCCGGGAACACCCTGTAAATACTGACACACTCCCCGAGGACCCCCTGTAAATACACACTCCCCGGGGACCACCCTGTAAATACTGACACACTCCCTGGAGACCACCAGTTGACATCTGAGAGACAGCTGATGGAACCCAAAGGAAACTCTGTTTTTAATTTGCTGGATTTTTTTCCGAGGGAAAACAGCGGTAATAAATACCTCCAAGCCACAAACGCGGAACTCTCAGAACACACAAGAGCCCCTGTCCTGTGGTCCGGTTTCTAAAATAAAAAAAACAGTTGACTGCCGGTGGGGTGTGGGTTCCTGTCAATGGTGAGGGGTAACCAGATATGGAGGCTACTGTCACTGCATTGGCAAAGTCTGTTCCGTGTGTGTGCGCGTGTATGTGCATGTGTATGTGAGTGTGTGTGAGAGAGGGTGTGTGTGTGAGAGAGGGTGTGTGTGTGAGAGAGGGTGTGTGTGTGAGAGAGGGTGTGTGTGTGAGAGAGGGTGTGTGAGTGTGGGTGTGTGTGTGAGTGTGGGTGTGTGTGAGTGTGTGTGTGTATGTGAGTGTGTGTGTGTGTGAGAGAGAGAGTGTGTGTGTGTGTGTGTGTGTGTGTGAGAGAGAGAGTGTGTGTGTGTGTGTGTGTGAGAGGGAGTGTGTGTGTGTGTGAGTGTGTGTGAGAGGGAGTGTGTGTGTGTGTGAGAGGGAGTGTGTGTGTGTATGTGAGTGTGTGTGTGTGTATGAGAGGGAGTGTGTGTGTGTGTGTGTGTGTGAGAGAGGGAGTGTGTGTGTGTGTGAGAGAGGGAGTGTTTGTGTGTGTGTGAGAGGGAGTGTGTGTGTGAGAGGGAGTGTGTGTGTGTATGTGAGTGTGTGTGTGTGTGTATGAGAGGGAGTGTGTGTGTGTGTGTGTGAGAGAGGGAGTGTGTGTGTGTGTGAGAGGGAGTGTGTGTGTATGAGAGGGAGTGTGTGTGTGTGTGTGTGTGTGTGTGAGAGGGAGTGTGTGTGTATGAGAGGGAGTGTGTGTGTGTGAGAGGGAGTGAGTGTGTGTGTGAGAGGGAGTGAGTGTGTGTGTGAGAGGGAGTGAGTGTGTGTGTGAGAGGGAGTGAGTGTGTGTGTGAGAGGGAGTGAGTGTGTGTGTGAGAGGGAGTGTGTGTGTGTGTGAGAGAGGGAGTGTGTGTGTGTGTGTGTGAGAGGGAGTGTGTGTGTGTGAGAGGGAGTGTGTGTGTGTATGTGAGTGTGTGTGTGTGTATGAGAGGGAGTGTGTGTGTGTGTGTGTGTGTGTGTGTGTGAGAGAGGGAGTGTGTGTGTGTGTGTGTGAGAGGGAGTGTGTGTGTATGTGAGTGTGTGTGTGTGTATGAGAGGGAGTGTGTGTGTGTGTGAGTGTGTGTGAGAGAGGGAGTGGTGTGGTGTGTGAGAGAGTGAGTGTGTGTGTGAGAGAGGGAGTGTGTGTGTGAGAGAGGGAGTGTGTGTGTGTGAGAGGGAGTGTGTGTGTGTGAGAGGGAGTGTGTGTGTGTGTGAGAGGGAGTGTGTGTGTGTGTGAGAGAGGGAGTGTGTGTGTGAGAGAGGGAGTGTGTGTGTGAGAGAGGGAGTGTGTGTGTGTGAGAGGGAGTGTGTGTGTGTGAGAGGGAGTGTGTGTGTGTGTGAGAGGGAGTGTGTGTGTGTGTGAGAGGGAGTGTGAATGTGTGTGTGTGTGTGTATGTGTGTGTGTGTTTGAGAGGAAGTGTGTGTGTGTGTGTGAGTGTGAGTATGTATATGTGTGTGTGTGTGTGAGAGGAAGTGTGAGTGTGTGTGTGTATGTGTGTGTGTGTGTATGTGAGTGTGTGTGTATGTGAGTGTGTGTGTATGTGAGTGTGAAGTGTGTGTGTATGTGTGTATGTGAGTGTGAAGTGTGTGTGTATGTGTGTATGTGAGTGTGAAGTGTGTGTGTATGTGTGTATGTGAGTGTGAAGTGTGTGTGTATGTGTGTGTGTGTGTATGTGAGTGTGAAGTGTGTGTGTATGTGAGTGTGAAGTGTGTGTGTATGTGTGTGTGTGAGAGAGAGTGTGAGAGTGTGTGTGTATGTGTTGTGTGTCAGAACCCATCTCCAGCAGGACACAAACCGTCATTATCTCTGGCCAAGGCTTAGGTTAAAAATAGCTCCTAATTGCCCTGCTCGGCGGTGGTGGGGTGGAAAGTGGGTGCAGCCAGCCATTAAATTGCAGGTTTCACCCCTCTCCGGACCTGCCGGGTGAGAGCATTAATCCGCACGTTTTGGGATCAGTCTGTGGGATGACAAAGTGCCACTGGGTGGTGGGTGGGGGAGTTGGGGGGTTAGCGGTGTGCGGCCAGGTGCCCAGTCCCTTTCTATTGGCCGCTTTCTTTTATCTTTCTCGTCGTGCTTTGGGGCTTTCTCTTGCCTGACCTCGGCACTCCAGACCGAGCAATCTAGTGCTTTTTATAACCTCGGCTGCTCACCCACGCCAGCAGGGTGCTGAGTTGTGGCTTCCTCCCAGCCCACTTAAAATGCCCCGAGCACTTAACTGTGCGGCTCGTTCCACTTGATGCCGCTCCTTTTATTGTTGAGACACTCTCTTTTTGACCCAAGGAGCATCGGTTCCTGTCGGGTCCACTAAAGGAGATGTGGGAGACTTCCCGGAAGTTTCCATTGTGTCAGTACTGGCCCAGTCAGACACAGGAAATCCCCCTCTACACTGTCCCCATCAAATGTTCCCAGGACAGATTACACAACCAGGTTAGATACAGAGTAAAGCCCCCACTATACTGTCCCCATCAAAAACTCCCAGGACAGGTACAGCACGGGGTTAGATACAGAGTAAAGCTCCCTCTACACTGTCCCCATCAAACACTCCCAGGACAGGTACAGCACGGGGTTAGATACAGAGTAAATCTCCCTCTACACCGTCCCTATCAAACACTCCCAGGACAGGTACAGCACGGGGTTAGATACAGAGTAAATCTCCCTCTACACCGTCCCTATCAAACACTCCCAGGACAGGTACAGCACGAGGTTAGATACAGAGTAAATCTCCCTCTACACCGTCCCCATCAAACATTCCCAGGACAGGTACAGCACGAGGTTAGATACAGAGTAAATCTCCCTCTACACCGTCCCCATCAAACATTCCCAGGACAGGTACAGCACGGGGTTAGATACAGAGTAAATCTCCCTCTACACTGTCCCCATCAAACACTCCCAGGACAGGTACAGCACGGGGTGAAGCTATGTTATTTGTTGGGTAATTGGTGGTCATTCTGAATTTCAGGTGAGGAGATTGAAATCACCTTCAGTTACTGGGATGGCTCAGGACATCGGCGAACTGTGAAGGTGAGAAATGTCATCTCGTCCTACCTCCTGCTGCTCCCTCTCACATATGTGAGCCCCCTCTCTCTCAGGCTCCTCTTCCTCATCCTGGGATGCATACTCTGACTTTCATTCATATCTTTTTGTCTTTGTCTGTCTGTCTGTCTCTCTCTCTCTCGCGCTCAGTTTCTTGCGTTCAGTGTCTCTCTCGCACTCGGCCTCTCTCTCTTCGCATTCCCTCTCTCTATCGCACTCCTTCCCGCTCTCGCTCTGGCTTTCCCTCCTGCTCCCGCACTCGCGCTCCCTCCCGCTCTCCCTCCCGCTCTCACTCCCGCTCTCCCTCCCGCTCTCCCTCCCGCGATCCCTCCCGCTCTCTCCCGCTCTCACTCCCACTCTCACTCCCGCGCTCCCTCCCGCTCTCACTGCCGCGCTCCCTCCCGCGCTCCCTCCCGCTCTCCCTCCCGCTCTCCCTCCCGCTCTCCCTCCCGCTCTCACTCCCGCTCTCCCTCCCGCTCTCACTCCCGCGCTCCCTCCCGCGCTCCCTCTCGCGCTCCCTCCCGCTCTCACTCCCGCTCTCACTCCCGCTGTCACTCCCGCTCTCACTCCCGCACTCCCTCCCGCTCTCACTCCCGCGCTCCCTCCCGCACTTTGTCCCGCTCTCACTCCCGCTCTCACTCCCGCTCTCACTCCCGCTCTCACTCCCGCGCTCCCTCCCGCTCTCCCTCCCGCTCTCCCTCCCGCTCTCACTCCCGCACTCCCTCCCGCTCTCACTCCCGCGCTCCCTCCCGCACTTTGTCCCGCTCTCACTCCCGCTCTCACTCCCGCTCTCACTCCCGCGCTCCCTCCCGCTCTCCCTCCCGCTCTCCCTCCCGCGCTCCCACCCACGCTCCCCCCGCGCTCCCTCCCGCTCTCCCTCCCGCGCTCCCTCCCGCGCTCCCTCCCGCGCTCCCTCCCGCTCTCACTCCCGCTCTCACTCCCGCGCTCCCTCCCGTTCTCCCTCCTGCTCTCACTCCCGGGCTCCCTCCCGCTCTCACTTCCGCGCTCCCTCCCGCACTCTGTCCCGCTCTCACTCCCGCTCTCACTCCCGCGCTCCCTCCCGTTCTCCCTCCTGCTCTCACTCCCGGGCTCCCTCCCGCTCTCACTCCCGCTCTCACTCCCGCGCTCCCTCCCGCTCTCACTCCCGCTCTCACTCCCGCTCTCACTCCCGCGCTCCCTCCCGCTCTCACTCCCGCTCTCACTCCCACGCTCCCTCCCGCGCTCCCTCCCGCTCTCACTCCCGCGCTCCATCCCGCTCTCACGCCCGCGCTCCCTCCCGTTCTCCCTCCCGTTCTCACTCCCGCTCTCGCTCCCGCGCTCCCTCCCGCGCTCCCTCCCGCTCTCCCTCCCGCTCTCCCTCCCGCTCTCCCTCCCGCGCTCCCTCCCGCTCTCACTCCCGCGCTCCCTCCCGCTCTCACTCCCGCTCTCACTCCCGCGCTCCCTCCCGCGCTCCCTCCCGCTCTCCCTCCCGCTCTCCCTCCCGCTCTCCCTCCCGCGCTCCCTCCCGCTCTCCCTCCCGCTCTCCCTCCCGCTCTCTCTCCCGCTCTCCCTCCCGCGCTCCCTCCCGCGCTCCCTCCCGCGCTCCCTCCCGCACTCTGTCCCTCTCCCACTCCCGCGCTCCCTCCCGCTCTCACTCCCGCGCTCCCTCCCGCTCTCACTCCCGCGCTCCCTCCCGCTCTCACTCCCGCGCTCCCTCCCGCTCTCACTCCCGCGCTCCCTCCCGCTCTTACTCCCGCGCTCCCTCCCGCACTCCGTCCCTCTCCCACTCCCGCGCTCCCTCCCGCTCTCACTCTCGCGCTCCCTCCCGCTCTCACTCTCGCGCTCCCTCCCGCTCTCACTCCCGCGCTCCCTCCCGCTCTCACTCCCGCACTCTGTCCCGCTCTCACTCCCGCGCTCCCTCCCGCTCTCACTCCCGCGCTCCCTCCCGCTCTCACTCGCGCGCTCCCTCCCGCTCTCACTCGCGCGCTCCCTCCCGCTCTCACTCGCGCGCTCCCTCCCGCTCTCACTCGCGCGCTCCCTCCCGCTCTCACTCCCGCGCTCCCTCCCGCTCTCACTCCCGCGCTCCCTCCTGCTCTCACTCCCGCGCTCCCTCCCGCACTCCGTCCCTCTCCCACTTCCGCACTCCGTCCCTCTCCCACTCCCGCGCTCCCTCCCACTCTCACTCCCGCGCTCCCTCCCGCTCTCACTCCCGCGCTCCCTCCCGCTCTCACTCCCGCGCTCCCTCCCGCTCTCACTCCCGCGCTCCCTCCCGCTCTCCCTCCCGCTCTCCCTCCCGCTCTCACTCCCGCTCTCCCTCCCGCGCTCCCTCCCGCGCTCCCTCCCGCGCTCCCTCCCGCTCTCCCTCCCGCACTCCCTCCCGCTCTCCCTCCCGCTCTCCCTCCCGCTCTCCCTCCCGCGCTCCCTCCTGCTTTTGCCCCTGCTGTCTCTCCCGCACTCCCACCCGCTCTCGCCCCCATACTTCAGTGCTCTGTTGCTCTCTCCCATCTCTTTCCATCTTCCAGGAATCACCTTGGAAAATATTAGATAGTTAACATCAATCAACAGCTGCCATTGAGGTCAGAGTGTTGGGTGGGGAAATGAAACAGGGAACCCTGAAAGCCCAGCGTTTATTGCCAATCCCTAATTGCCCCCTTGAGAAGGTGGGGGTGGAGCCACCTTCTTGAGCCGCTGCAGTCCCCACGTGGTGTAGGTACACCACCGCGCTGTTAGGGAGGGAGTTCCAGGATTTTGACCCAGCGACGGTAAAGGAACGGCCGATATTATCCCAAGTCGGGATGGTGAGGGGCTCGGAGGGGAACTTGCAGTTGGTGGTGTTCCCCATGTGTCTGCTGCCCTTGTCCTTCTAGGTGGTAGAGGTGGTGGGTTTGGGCGGTGCTGTCGAAGGAGCCTTGGCGAGTTGCTGCAGTGCATCTTGTAGATGGTACACACACTGCTGCCCCTGGGCGTCGGTGGTGGGGGGAGTGAATGTTTGTGAATGGGGAGCCGATCAAGCAGGGGCTGCTTTGTCCTGGACGGTGTCGAGCTTCTTGAGTGTTGTGGGAGCCGCACTCACCCAGGCAAGTGGGGAGTATCCCATCACACTCCTGACTTGGTTTGATGTGGGGAGGGGGGAGGGAGGAGTTGATGGTTCTCTGATGACTTTGCATCATCTCCAGCGGCAGCTGTGATCTCTCCATCCTTCTAATCCCCTCCAGATGAAGAAAGGGAATACGATCCAACAGTTCCTCCAGAAAGGCCTCGAGATCCTGCGGAAAGATTTCAGCGAATTAAGGTATCCTGGATTTCGGGGCAGTGTGCGATGCAGGAGTCCAGATGACGTATTGCACGTGAACAAACCCATAACCCATGCAGCCAGATCCCTGGACTTCACTTTCCAGAGAGCTGGAACTGAAAAGCAGACAAGCTACGTTAAACTTGTGTATTGCATCTTGGGTAGACCACACTCGGAATACCGTGCACGGTTCCAGAGTCCGTATCCCACTCGGAATATTGTGCACAGTTCCAGTCTCCGTATCCCACTCGGAATACTGTGCACAGTTCCAGTCTCCGTATCCCACTCGGAATACCGTGCACAGTTCCGGTCTCGGTATCCCACTTGGAATACTGTGCACATTTCCAGTCTCCGTATCCCACTCGGAATACTGTGCACAGTTCCAGTCTCCGTATCCCACTCGGAATACCGTGCACAGTTCCGGTCTCTGTATCCCATTCGGAATACCGTGCACAGTTCCAGTCTCCATATCCCACTGGGAATACCGCGCACAGTTCCGGTCTCCATATCCCACTGGGAATACCGTGCACAGTTCCGGTCTTGATATCCCACTGGGAATACTGTGCGCAGTTCCAGTCCCTGTATCCCACTCGGAATACTATGCACAGTTCCGGTCTGGGTATCCCACTTGGAGTACTGTGCACAGTTTCAGTCTCCGTATCCCACTTGGAATACCGTGCACAGTTCCGGTCTCAGTATCCCACTTGGAATACCGTGCACAGTTTCAGTCTTCGTATCCCACTTGGAATACTGTGCACAGTTCTGGTCTCCCTATCCCACTCGGAATACCGCGCACAGTTCCGGTCTGGGTATCCCACTTGGAATACTGTGCGCAGTTTCAATCTCCGTATCCCACTTGGAATACCGTGCACAGTTCCGGTCTCCGTATCCCACTTGGAATACCACGCACAGTTCCGGTCTTCCTATCCCACTGTGCACGGTTCCGGCTCTATTACAAAAAAAGAATATAGAGACACTGGGAAAGATTGAAGAAAGAGTTAAGTAAGATGAGGAGGAGGCCATTCAGCCCCCTGAATCCTGTCTCACAGAAACAGGAGGAAGCCATTCAGTCCCCCTCCAGCATGGTGCAGAGAGCAGGAGGAGGTCATTCAGCCCCCTGAAGCCTGTCTTACAGAAACAGGAAGAGGCCATTCAGCCCCCTGAAGCCTGTCTCACAGAAACAGGAGGAGGCCATTCAGCCCCCTGAAGCCTGTCTCACAGAAACAGGAGGAAGCCATTCAGTCCCCCTCCAGCATGGTGCAGAGAGCAGGAAGAGGTCATTCAGCCCCCTGAAGCCTGTCTTACAGAAACAGGAAGAGGCCATTCAGCCCCCTGAAGCCTGTCTCACAGCAACAGGAGGAGGCCATTCAGCCCCCTGAAGCCTGAATCACAGAAACAGGAAAAGGCCATTCAGCCCCCTGAAGCCTGTCTCACAGAAACAGGAGGAGGCCATTCAGCCCCCTGAAGCCTGTCTCACAGAAACAGGAAGAGGCCATTCAGCCCCCTGAAGCCTGTCTCACAGAAACAGGAGGAGGCCATTCAACCCCCTGAAGCCTGTCTCACAGAAACAGGAAGAGGCCATTCAGCCCCCTGAAGCCTGTCTCACAGAAACAGGAAGAGGCCATTCAGCCCCCTGAAGCCTGTCTCACAGAAACAGGAGGAGGCCATTCAGCCCCCTGAAGCCTGTCTCACAGAAACAGGAAGAGGCCATTCAGCCCCCTGAAGCCTGTCTCACAGAAACAGGAGGAGGCCATTCAACCCCCTGAAGCCTGTCTCACAGAAACAGGAAGAGGCCATTCAGCCCCCTGAAGCCTGTCTCACAGAAACAGGAAGAGGCCATTCAGCCCCCTGAAGCCTGTCTCACAGAAACAGGAGGAGGCCATTCAGCCCCCCTGAAGCCTGTCTCACAGGAACAGGAAGAGGCCATTCAGCCCCCTGAAGCCTGTCTCACAGAAACAGGAAGAGGCCATTCAGCCCCCTGAAGCCTGTCTCACAGAAACAGGAGGAGGCCATTCAGCCCCCTGAAGCCTGTCTCACAGGAACAGGAAGAGGCCATTCAGCCCCCTGAAGCCTGTCTCACAGGAACAGGAGGAGGCCATTCAGCCCCCTGAAGCCTGTCACACAGGAACAGGAGGAGGCTATTCAACCCCTCTTGTAGTGGGGGGAGACCTGAACTAGGGGGGCCATCAATATAAGACAGTCACTAATAAATACAATTGGCGGGGGGGATTTCAGGAGAAACTTCTTTATCCCGGGAGTGGGGAGAGTGTGGAACTCGCTCCCACAGGGAGGGGGGTGGAGGTGAATCGTGTCGATGTGTTTAAGGAGCTGGATAAACACACGAGGGGAGAGAGGAATAGAAGGATACGGGGGATGGGGGGGGGAGATGGAGTGGGGGGGTGTGGGAGGAGGAGGCTGGTGTGGTGGGCAGGAAACACCGGCACGGAGCAGAGGGGCCGAATGGCCTGTTACTGGGGCTGTAAAGTTGATGTAAAATCTGTACCAGATGTCTTTGGTTTCCGGGCTGGAAAGCCAGTTCTCTATAAAATGTTGCCCACGTTCTTTCTGCAGATCTGCTGGAGTTGAACAACTGATGTACATCAAAGAGGATCTAATCATTCCACATGTAGGTGTTGTAAGGGGAGGTTCATTACTGCTCTGTCAGTAATGACCAACAGATTGTGTAAACTCAAAGTCTGTCTGAAACTCTCCCCCTCACTCCCCACACCCTTTAATATCCCACCCAGTCTAATCCCACTCTCCCCCTCACTCCCCGCACACTTTAATATCCCACCCAGTCTAATCCCACTCTCCCCCTCACTCCCCGCACCCTTTAATATCCCACCCAGTCTAATCCCACTCTCAACCTCACTCCCCACACCCTTTAATATCCCACCCAGTCTAATCCCACTCTCCCCCTCACTCCCCGCACCCTTTAATATCCCACCCAGTCTAATCCCACTCTCCCCCTCACTCCCCGCACCCTTTAATATCCCACCCAGTCTAATCCCACTCTCCCCCTCACTCCCCGCACCCTTTAATATCCCACCCAGTCTAATCCCACTCTCCACCTCACTCCCCGCACCCTTTAATATCCCACCCAGTCTAATCCCACTCTCCCCCTCACTCCCCGCACCCTTTAATATCCCACCCAGTCTAATCCCACTCTCCACCTCACTCCCCGCACCCTTTAATATCCCACCCAGTCTAATCCCACTCTCCCCCTCACTCCCCGCACCCTTTAATATCCCACCCAGTCTAATCCCACTCTCCACCTCACTCCCCGCACCCTTTAATATCCCACCCAGTCTAATCCCACTCTCCCCCTCACTCCCCGCACCCTTTAATATCCCACCCAGTCTAATCCCACTCTCCACCTCACTCCCCGCACCCTTTAATATCCCACCCAGTCTAATCCCACTCTCCCCCTCACTCCCCGCACCCTTTAATATCCCACCCAGTCTAATCCCACTCTCCACCTCACTCCCCGCACCCTTTAATATCCCACCCAGTCTAAGCCACACCTCCTTCCCCCCACCCTTTAAAATTTCACTCAGTCTGAGCCCACCCGCCTGTTCTTTCAGGGGGCTTGTACAGGCACAACGGGCTGAACTCCCTCCTGCTTTGTGGAGTAAATTTGAATGATTGGGCGGAAGTTTGCGGAGGAGACAATCCCCTTTCTGAGTACTGTTTGTCCAGCCTCCCCTTCAATGCTGCTATGTCGATCTCACATTCGTGACCCCGGTATACCATGGCATCAACAGCCATCGGGCCAGCCTCCTTAACCGTCTGCTAGTTAGACCCTGTGTTAACCTGCACCCCCACCTCCCCATCCTAGTTAGACCCTGTGTTAACCTGCACCCCCACCTCCCCGTCCTAGTTAGACCCTGTGTTAACCTGCACCCCCACCTCCCCATCCCAGTTAGACCCTGAGTTAACCTGCACCCCCACCTCCCCATCCCAGTTAAACCCTGAGTTAACCTGCACCCCCACCTCCCCATCCTAGTTAGACCCTGTGTTAACCTGCACCCCCACCTCCCCATCCTAGTTAGACCCTGTGTTAACCTGCACTCCCACCGTCCACATCTTAGTTAGACCCTGTGTTAACCTGCACCCCCACCTCCCCGTCCTAGTTAGACCCTGTGTTACCTGCACCCCCACCTCCCCGTCCTAGTTAGACCCTGTGTTAACCTGCACCCCCACCTCCCCATCCTAGTTAGACCCTGTGTTAACCTGCACCCCCACCTCCCCGTCCTAGTTAGACCCTGTGTTAACCTGCACCCCCACCTCCCCATCCTAGTTAGACCCTGTGTTAACCTGCACCCCCACCTCCCTGTCCTAGTTAGACCCTGTGTTAACCTGCACCCCCACCTCCCCATCCTAGTTAGACCCTGTGTTAACCTGCACCCCCACCTCCCCGTCCTAGTTAGACCCTGTGTTAACCTGCACCCCCTCCTCCCCGTCCTAGTTAGACCCTGTGTTAACCTGCACCCCCACCTCCCCGTCCTAGTTAGACCCTGTGTTAACCTGCACCCCCACCTCCCCATCCTAGTTAGACCCTGTGTTAACCTGCACTCCCACCGTCCACATCCTAGTTAGACCCTGTGTTAACCTGCACCCCCACCTCCCCGTCCTAGTTAGACCCTTTGTTAACCTGCACCCCCACCTCCCCATCCTAGTTAGACCCTGTGTTAACCTGCACCCCCACCTCCCCATCCTAGTTAGACCCTGTGTTAACCTGCACCCCCTCCTCCCCATCCTAGTTAGACCCTGTGTTAACCTGCACCCCCACCTCCCCGTCCTAGTTAGACCCTGTGTTAACCTGCACCCCCACCTCCCCATCCTAGTTAGACCCTGTGTTAACCTGCACTCCCACCGTCCACATCCTAGTTAGACCCTGTGTTAACCTGCACCCCCACCTCCCCGTCCTAGTTAGACCCTGTGTTAACCTGCACTCCCACCGTCCACATCCTAGTTAGACCCTGTGTTAACCTGCACCCCCACCTCCCCGTCCTATTAGACCCTGTGTTAACCTGCACCTCCACCTCCCCATCCTAGTTAGATCCTGTGTTAACCTGCACCCCCACCTCCCTGTCCTAGTTAGACCCTGTGTTAACCTGCACCCCTACCTCCCCGTCCTAGTTAGACCCTGTGTTAACCTGCACCCCCACCTCCCCATCCTAATTAGACCCTGTGTTAACCTGCACCCCCACCTCCCCGTCCTAGTTACACCCTGTGTTAACCTGCACCGCACCCCCCACCACAACCTGCCTTCCAAGCTCGCACCCCCTCCCCCACCCCCGCTGCATTGCTCTGATATGTCACGTTCGCCCTGCACACTCGATTCACAGGGCACGAGCCGGTTTAAAGTTCAGCGTTGGCCGTTTCCATCTGCTGCCTGCGTTGTGTGGCTGGGCTGTGCGTGTCTGACAGCAGAACGAACAGTGGGATGCCTTCACTCCCACAGCCTCGCAGGATCGTAGTGGGGCGGCGGGGGGGGCTTGGGGGGGTGGTCCTCTGCCCTGTAGCGTGTTGTGTGTGCGGGAGAGTGGGTGAGGGGTGGGTGGGGGAAGATGCCGCCTCCCCTGTGAATTTGAACACCGCCTCAGTGAATTTTTTTATCCCTCCCCCCACTTCTCTCCCACAGCACCACACCTTCTATGATTTCATCGTGACGAAGGCCAGAGGGAAGAGTGGTGAGTCCTGCGCTTCTGACGATCGCGCGCGTTTCCTCTCTCTTCCCCCCACCCTCCCAACCCAGCTCCTCCTTCCCCAGCCCAGATCCCTGCGATATTTTTCCTCCCCCCAACCAATATTTAACCTATTCCCTTTTGAAGGTTACGATTGAATCCGCTTCCACCAACCCTGTCCCTTTCCCAGAACCACTTTATCCAACGCGGGGTCGCTGTGGGGTTGGGGGGGTGGGGGGGTCGGAGGTCGGAGGTCGTCCCGACAGGCGGCGAGCGCTCTCGGCCAGTTGCAACCCAGCACGGGGACACCAGTCCCGCCACAGGTCGCCCACCAGCACGCTAACCGCCGGCGGACACTTTGCCATCGCCAAGTGCAGCCGAGCACCGGAACACCGGCACCGACGCGGGGAATAGCGTGCCAACCCCGCACAGACGGACACCCGAGGCCGGGGAGGGGGGGAGTGTATGGAACCCGGGTCCCTGGAGCTGCGAGGCAGCGGCGCCAACCATGGTGCTGCTCCGCCCTATCGGGCGCTGCCCTCCAAATTCTAACCGCTCACTGCCTGGATCCTTCCTCGCATCGGCTCTGCTATTTTTGCCAACCGCCTTAAACCCCTGGTTCTTGCCCCTCCCGGCCCTGAAGGTCGTGCGGGGTTACGGGCAGGTGGCCGGAGATTGGCACCGGGGTGAACGGCTCGGCAGAAAGGACGGGCTGAATGGCCGCCTCCTGCGCTGTGACCGTTCCGAGCCCTCCCTGCTTTTGAGCGCCTCTATCCAATCAAATCTCGCCCCCCCCCCCACCACCTTGTCCTTCTCTGCTCCGTCCCCGGCTTGTCCGGTCTCTCGGAGTGACCTGAAGTCCCCCTCGTCCCCGGGAACCCGTTCTGGTAAATCTCCCTCCGCACCCTCCCCCGGGGACCCTCGACACCCTCCCGGAAGAGCGAGGCACAGAGTCGGGGCACAATACCACAGCCAAGGCCCTTCCAGTCTTTTGTAAAGGTTCAGTGTGACCATCTCACTTCCCTCTCTTTTGAGGCAGGTACAGCGAAGGTTCACCCGACTGGTCCCCGGGATGAGGGTGGGGGGGGTGGGGAGGGGAGTTTGTCCTACGACGAGAGGCTGAGTGAATCGGGCCGATGTTCTCTGGAGTTTAGCGGAACGAGAGGCAATCGCGTTGAGACGGACGAGATTCTGAAGGGGTTTGACAGGGTGGGCGCGGAGAGATTGTTTCCCCTGCTCGGGGTTGGGGGGGGGAATCTAAAACACTAGAGGGGGGGCACAGTCTCAGGATAAGGGGGCCGATCACTCGGGAATGAGGTGTTCACTCGAAGGGTTGGGAATCTTTGGGATTCTCTCCCCCCCACCAGAGGGTTGCGGACGCTCCATCGTTGAAGACATTCGAGGCCGGGACAGACGGAGTTTTGGTCTCTCTCCGGGAATCGAGGGATACGGGGAGCGGGCGGGGAAGTGGGAGCTGAAGCCCAAGGTGGGCCGTGATGGGATTGAACGGTCGACGGGCCGAATGGTCCACTCCTGCTCCTATCCCTTGTCAATCTCAAGCTCATTTGCTACCAGACCCCCGGCCCGGTACCTCTGAAGCAGCCCCCCCCCAGGCTGAAGATCGCAGGGGACTGTCCCTCTCGCAGCATCGATGACAATTCAGGGGCAGTTCTTCATCAACCCTGAAGCAGCACCTTGGGGAAGCCCTGAGGCATCCCAGCTGACAGCAACCGGAAAGACAGATGAGGCAAACGATAGAGAAGGGAGACAGAGAGGGAAAGAGACAGAGAGAGGGAAAAAGAGAAAAAGAAATGCGAGCTTGTTTCTTCTTTTATTCCTCTCCTTTTCCTCTCCCTTTTTCCACTCCCACCTTCTCTCTCTATCTCAGTCCCTCTCCCTTTTTCTCTCTCTGTTTCTCAATCTCTCTTTCCCTCTCTTCCTCCTATCTCTCTCTCTCTCTCGTCCTCACTTCCCCCTCTCCCTCTCTCACATCCCCCCTCTCTCTCTCTTTCCCTCTCTCTCCCCCTCTCTCTTCCCCTCCTCTCTCTTCCCCCCTCTCTCTTCCCCCCCTCTCTCTTCCCCCCTCTCTCTTCCCCCCTCTCTCTTCCCCCCTCTCTCTTCCCCCTCTCTCTTCCCCCCTCTCTCTGCCCCCTCTCTCTTTGCCCCCTCTCTCTTCCCCCCTCTCTCTTCCCCCTCTCTCTTCCCCCCTCTCTCTTCCCCCCCTCTCTCTTCCCCCCTCTCTCTTCCCCCCTCTCTCTTCCCCCCTCTCTCTTCCCCCCTCTCTCTTCCCCCCTCTCTCTTCCCCCCTCTCTCTGCCCCCTCTCTCTTTGCCCCCTCTCTCTTCCCCCCTCTCTCTTCCCCCCTCTCTCTTCCCCCCTCTCTCTTCCCCCCTCTCTCTTCCCCCCTCTCTCTGCCCCCTCTCTCTCTGCCCCCTCTCTCTTTGCCCCCTCTCTCTTCCCCCCCTCTCTCTTCCCCCCCTCTCTCTTCCCCCCCTCTCTCTTCCCCCCTCTCTCTTCCCCCCTCTCTCTTCCCCCCTCTCTCTTCCCCCCCTCTCTCTTCCCCCCTCTCTCTTCCCCCCTCTCTCTTCCCCCCTCTCTCTTCCCCCCTCTCTCTTCCCCCTCTCTCTTCCCCCCTCTCTCTTCCCCCCTCTCTCTTCCCCCCTCTCTCTTCACCCCTCTCCCTTCCCCCCTCACTCTTTCCCCCCTCTCTCTTTCTCCCCCCTCTCTTTCTCCCCCCTCTCTTTCTCCCCCCTCTCTTTCTCCCCCTCTCTTTCTCCCCCCTCTCTTTCTCCCCCTCTCTTTCTCCCCCCTCTCTTTCTTCCCCCTCTCTCTTCCCCCCTCTCTCTTCCCCCCTCTCTCTTTCCCCCCTCTCTCTTTCTCCCCCCTCTCTCTCTCCCCCCTCTCTTTCTCCCCCCTCTCTTTCTCCCCCTCTCTTTCTCCCCCTCTCTTTCTCCCCCCTCTCTTTCTCTCTCCCCCCTCTCTTCTCCCCCCTCTCTCTCGTCCCCCTCTCTCGTCCCCCCTCTCTATTTCCCCCTCTCTCTTTCCCCCCTCTCTTTCCCCCTCTCTCACTTTCCCCCTCTCTCTTTCCCCCCTCTCTCTTTCCCCCCTCTCTCTTTCCCCCCTCTCTCTTCCCCCCTCTATCTTCCCCCCTCTCTCTTCCCCCTCTCTCTTCCCCCCCTCTCTCTTCCCCCCCTCTCTCTTTCCCCCCTCTCTCTTTCCCCCCTCTCTCTTTCCCCCCTCTCTCTTTCCCCCCTCTCTCTTTCCCCCCTCTCTCTTTCTCCCCCCTCTCTTTCTCCACCCTCTCTTTCTCCCCCCTCTCTTTCTCCCCCCACTCTTTCTCCCCCTCTCTTTCTCCCCCCTCTCTTTCTCCCCCTCTCTTTCTCCCCCCTCTCTTTCTCCCCCTCTCTCTTTCTCCCCCTCTCTCTTTCTCCCCCTCTCTCTTTCCCCCTCTCTCTTTCCCCCTCTCTCTTTTCCCCCCCTCTCGTTCCCCCTCACATTTTCCCTCTCTCCCTTTCTCCCTCTGTCTCACATTCCTGCTCTCTTTCACTTTCCCCCTCTCTCTTTCCCCGTCTCTCTCACTTCCTCCCTCCCACTTTCCTCCTTTCTCTGACTTTCCCCATTCTCTCTCTTTTTCCCTCTCTTTCCCTCTCTCTCTCTCTTTCCTTCTCTCTCTCTTTCCCCCTTTCTCTCTTTCCCCTTTCTCTCTTTCCCCCTTTCTCTCTTTCCCCCTCTCTCTCTTTCCCCCTCTCTCTCTTTCCCCCTCTCTCTCTTCCCCCTCTCTCTCTTTCCCCCTTCTCTCTCTTTCCCCCCTCTCTCTCTTTCCCCCCCTCTCTCATTCCCCCCTCTCTCTCTTTCCCCCCTCTCTCTCTTTCCCCCCTCTCTCCATCTCTCACTTTTCCTCTCATTCTCTTTTCCTCTTTCACACTCTTTTCCTCCCTCTCGCTCTCTTTCCCTCTCTTTAACTCTCTCTGTCACTCGCTTTTCCCCTTTCTCTCACTCCCTTTTTCTCCTTCTCACTCTCTTCCTCTCTCTCACTCTGTTTCCCTCTCGCTCTCCTTTGCTCTCACTCTTTTCCTCTCTCACCCTCTTTTTTCCTCCCTCTCACTCTCTTTCACCCTCACTCTCCTTTCCTCTCTCTCACTCCCTTTTTCTCTCTTTCTCACTCTTTCTCTCACTCTTTTTCCCCTCTCTCTCACTCTCATTCTCTTCCTCTCCCTCTTTTGCATCCTCTCATCGCCTTTCCCTCTCTGTTTCTCTCTCTCTCTGTTTCTCTCTCTCTCACTCTTTCTGTTCTCTCTTTCACTCTCTTTTCCGCTCTCTCGCTTCTTTTTCCCCTCTCACTCTCTTTCACATTCTCCCTCACTCTTTCCATCTCTCTCTCACTCCCTTTTCCTCTCTCTCACTTTATCTTTTCCTTCACCTCTGTTACTTCCACTACCCCTCTCAATTTCCTTCTCTCTTTCTCCATCTCTTCTCACTTTCTCTCGTGTTCTCTTATCCCACTCTTTCTCATCTCTCACTCCCACTCTCTCTCTCTCTCTCTCCTTCTCCCTCTCTCTCTCCCTCTCCCTCCATCCCTCCCTCTCCCTTTTCTCCCTCACTCACTCTCCTTCCCTCCCTCCCTATCTCTCTCCCTCTCCCTCCATCCCTTCCTCTCCCTCATTCCTTCCTTCACTCTCCCTCCCTCAGTCTCTC
>NW_024470705.1:157500-160000 GCF_017639515.1 Carcharodon carcharias | reverse complement strand
TGCCTCCTGCCTCACTCTCACTCTCTCTCTCTGTCTCTCACTACCTCACTCCCACTGCCTCACTCTCTCTCTCTCTCTCTCTCTGTGTCTCCCACTGCCTCCTGCCTCACTCTCTCTCTCTCTCTCTCTGTGTCTCCCACTGCCTCCTGCCTCACTCTCTCTCTCTCTCTCTCTCTCTGTATCTCCCACTGCCTCCTGCCTCACTCTCTCTCTCTCTCTCTCTCTCTCTCTCTGTGTCTCCCACTGCCTCCTGCCTCACTCTCACTCTCTCTGTCTGTCTCTCTCTCTGTGTCTCTCACTGCCTCACTCCCACTGCCTCCTGCCTCACTCCCACTGCCTCCTGCCTCACTCCCACTGCCTCCTGCCTCACTCCCACTGCCTCCTGCCTCACTCCCACTGCCTCCTGTCTCACTCTCACTCTGTCTCTCTCTCTCTCTCTGTGTCTCTCACTGCCTCACTCCCACTGCCTCACTCTCACTCTCTCTGTGTCTCCCACTGCCTCCTGCCTCACTCTCACTCTCTCTCTCTGTCTCTCACTACCTCACTCCCACTGCCTCACTCTCTCTCTCTCTCTCTCTGTGTCTCCCACTGCCTCCTGCCTCACTCTCACTCTCTCTCTCTGTCTCTCTCTCTGTGTCTTCCACTGCCTCACTCTCACTCTCTCTCTCTGTGTCTCCCACTGCCTCCTGCCTCACTCTCACTCTCTCTGTCTGTCTCTCTCTGTGTCTCCCACTGCCTCACTCCCACTGCCTCACTCTCACTCTCTCTCTCTTTCTGTGTCTCCCACTGCCTCATTCCCACTGCCTCACTCTCACTCTCTCTCTCTCTCTCTGTGTCTCCCACTGCCTCCTGCCTCACTCTCTCTCTCTCTCTCTCTCTCTGTGTCTCCCACTGCCTCCTGCCTCACTCTCACTCTCTCTGTCTGTCTCTCTCTCTGTGTCTCCCACTGCCTCCTGCCTCACTCTCACTCTCTCTGTCTGTCTCTCTCTCTGTGTCTCCCACTGCCTCACTCCCACTGCCTCACTCTCACTCTCACTCTCTCTCTCTCTCTGTGTCTCCCATTGCCTCACTCCCACTGCCTCACTCTCTCTCTCTCGCTCTGTGTCTCCCACTGCCTCCTGCCTCACTCTCTCTCTCTCTCTCTCTCTCTCTCTCTCTGTTCTCCCACTGCCTCCTGCCTCACTCTCACTCTCTCTGTCTGTCTCTCTCTCTGTGTCTCCCATTGCCTCCTGCCTCACTCTCACTCTCTCTGTCTGTCTCTCTCTCTGTGTCTTCCACTGCCTCACTCTCACTCTCTCTCTCTGTGTCTCCCACTGCCTCCTGCCTCACTCTCACTCTCTCTGTCTGTCTATCTCTGTGTCTCCCACTGCCTCACTCCCACTGCCTCACTCTCACTCTCTCTCTCTTTCTCTGTGTCTCCCACTGCCTCACTCCCACTGCCTCACTCTCACTCTCTCTCTCTCTCTCTCTGTGTCTCCCACTGCCTCCTGCCTCACTCTCTCTCTTTCTCTCTCTGTGTCTCCCACTGCCTCCTGCCTCACTCTCACTCTCTCTGTCTGTCTCTCTCTCTGTGTCTCCCACTGCCTCCTGCCTCACTCTCACTCTCTCTGTCTGTCTCTCTCTCTGTGTCTCCCACTGCCTCACTCTCACTCTCTCTCTCTCTCTCTCTCTGTGTCTCCCATTGCCTCACTCCCACTGCCTCACTCTCACTCTCTCTCTCGCTCTGTGTCTCCCACTGCCTCCTGCCTCACTCTCTCTCTCTCTCTCTCTCTCTCTGTTCTCCCATTGCCTCCTGCCTCACTCTCACTCTCTCTGTCTGTCTCTCTCTCTGTATCTCCCATTGCCTCACTCCCACTGCCTCACTCTCACTCTCTCTCTCTCTCTCTGTGTCTCCCATTGCCTCCTGCCTCACTCTCACTCTCTCTCTCTCTCTGTGTCTCCCACTGCCTCCTGCCTCACTCTCACTCTCTCTGTCTGTCTCGCCCTCTCTCTGTCTCGCCCTCTCTCTGTCTCGCCCTCTCTCTGTCTCGCCCTCTCTCTGTCTCGCCCTCTCTCTGTCTCGCCCTCTCTCTGTCTCGCCCTCTCTCTGTCTCGCCCTCTCTCTGTCTCGCCCTCTCTCTGTCTCGCCCTCTCTCTGTCTCGCCCTCTCTCTGTCTCGCCCTCTCTCTGTCTCCCTCTCTCTCTGTCTCCCTCTCTCTCTGTCTCCCTCTCTCTCTGTCTCCCTCTCTCTCTGTCTCCCTCTCTCTCTGTCTCCCTCTCTCTCTGTCTCCCTCTCTCTCTGTCTCTCGCACTCTCTGTCTCTCGCACTCTCTGTCTCTCGCACTCTCTGTCTCTCGCACTCTCTGTCTCTCGCACTCTCTGTCTCTCGCACTCTCTGTCTCTCGCACGCTCTGTCTCTCGCACGCTCTGTCTCTCGCACGCTCTGTCTCTCGCACGCTCTGTCTCTCGCACGCTCTGTCTCTCGCACGCTCTGTCTCTCGCACTCTCTGTCTCTCGCACT